>NW_005187615.1:173175-210677 GCF_000239375.1 Pundamilia nyererei
TATTCTGATTCTGATTCTGATTTAAATGTTGTATAATATTCTATTATAGTAAAAAAAATAGGTGATAAAGAGACTAATATTTTTTTTCCTCATTATTGCAAAAATACTCGATGTCTTAATGTCTCTCTTCAGCTTGGACGCTTGGATCAAGTATAGCCTACACTCCAAACGCTAGGGGGCGACATTAGCCGATGATGACTATACGGAGGAGGAGGGAGTACTAGTGCCTTTGCACTGTAGAGGAAGACAGTTCACGTCTGTCCACATTCTGCGGCTTTTTCGGTTCGGTCTCTCGGTCGGTGGAAGAGCGAGACCTCTCACAGGAGGTGGAGTTCGCCGTGCTTAAGCTACGCGGGACCAGTCGTCTCTTGCGATGTTAACAGAGAGCTGAAAAGACAGACCTGCTTGCTCCAATACATGACAGGTAACTTTATCCAGTGTTGTGGTGTGCCTGTAGTAGCATCCAGCCTAGATTAAAAACTACAATCCCTCGTCGGTAGCGCTCTCTCTTGTGGTTAGCTAAACGTCAGCAGTCGCTAATGTGCGCCTGTAGAAAATGCAGCAAGTCGACAGTGAAATAAACACCTCCATCTGAAAACTATAGAAGCGTCTATATGAGGCGGGTTAGACTGTTTTTTTTCCATTGGAGGCTATTACACCCAATTGTCGAGTTAACGGAGATGTCGAGCTAGCTAGCTAGCACGCCAAGCCCTTTTTAGACATCAAACTACGAGACGGACCAGACTTCTGTCACTTTTTCATAATCTTTTTACTTCTCTTCCTGAAGTGATATTTTGGGGAATTATAGGGATAAAAAGGCCACATACCAACTAAACCAGCATAGTAATGGCTTAAAGGTTACCTTAGCTACAACCAGGTATTAGTAAGCTAATGACTGTTCGATGGCTCGTTCAGGAAGAAGAGTCACACATGAGAAGTGAGCTTTATGTAACAGCATTTCTTGGTGTGCTATAAGCTGCTTAACATAGTTCCCTGTCCCTGGGAAAGCGGTCATATGTTGTAATATACCACCACTACACTCCGAATGTGTTATGCAAGAGTTGTCAGAGTGTTTGATGGACTCTTATCTTATTTCCAGCGTACACAAGTCATGGAGCTCCACAGATCCTTGAGCTTGTGGATATTGTGTTTGTGTCTCGTTGGAGAAAGTTGGACTGAAAAGCCAAGTTCACCTACACCGGTGGACAGTCAGCTTGCTGAAAATGGAATGCGAGGTGAGTAATCAATCATGGCAATAATTTGTTATAGCAAACCGTGAAAGATGTAATTGTATCCCTCTTGACACACACTATACCGCCTGTTTGAGGACAGCAGTCTGTGTCACAACATTGCGATTGTGTGCAGGCACTAAATGTAGCCATGCTGAGAATAGTCTGGCTGGCATTTACCATTAAGCCCTGTCCTCCTACTTCGATCTAGCCACTGAGTCAAACAATAAGCAGTTCATCAAAAAAAAAAAAAACATTAGTGGAAAGAATGACTATTGGGTGAATGTAGGCATTTTATTTCCTGTAAATAATAGATTAGAATAATTATTTTCCAACTACTTGTAGCACAAAAGACAAAGGCGCACCAGCCAATTATAACCTTGTTATTTAGAAGTCTGCTAGTTTAATGATTTTTTTATTGGATTACAATGGATTTTTATTTTTTTACCTTGTAAATCGTTTCTATACTTTTTTGAATAGCAAACCAGTACCACTGAATTAATCATTTCTGCATTTTTATTATTGAACAGTGCAGTGAAATGGGAAACTGCCCAAATCGTCTACACGCATTAGTAGAGATGATGCACTTCAAATGTATTTTTCTCCTAAAAATTTCAGTGTGCCATATAATTTATTCTTGATGTGACAGTGATTTTTAAAGCTTGACTGGTATTCTAAATTATCATGGGAGACCGTGGAAGAAGGATTTATGGGGTGGAAAAGCTATGGGTGTATTCTTCATCTAAATGGAAGCTCACAGATTGACGTGAGTAACCTGAGCTCTTTAAAAAAATATATATATATATATGCAAATATCTTATCTTGTGTCTCTGGAGGTTTGCAAGCCAAATGAGAAAGAGAGAGAAGGCCAAGTTTGGCGTTTGAGAGTGTTACAGGTGGTAGACTTTTTACTGGAATAACTGTCTTTTTTTTTTTTTTTTTTTTTTTTTGTTTAACCTAAAGTGTGTTAACGTTGAAAGTGAGTAATCACTTTGTGGTATGTGGCTTTGCAAGTTTGCTAAAAGTTAAAAGCGTGCATGCTCACAAATGAACTTATAACTACACGGAAGTTCACCCACACTATCCTTCCTATTTCTATCTTTTGTGTTGTCATGTAGACCATAAGGTACACTTTGCAAGTTAAAAAAGTTTTATAGGCTTACAGACACAATATCATGGACAGAAATTATTTCAGGTATTTATCTGTGACATTTTTACTCTCTGTTCTCTGTCCTTAATTGCTAAGCCTGCATGTCAAAACATCCAGTTCTGGGAATTAACAAAACATGGATTGGTATGATGTGTTGATCAGTAGGAGGGGGCATTACACTGTAACCTCCGGCACAATGCAAGCCAAATGCCTGCAGTCTGTTATAGTTGAGAAAAAAACAAAAAAAACAATGTGGGTGTCATTGATTAATGAAGCCGCATGAGCTCATTTATGAAAGGGGAAGTGAGGTTATGTTTGCATACTGCTATACCATGTTATGGGAAAGATGGTACAACAAAAAGAAGAATCCTTGCCTGATAGTCAACACTGCTCAGTTTTCAACCTAGAATCAAGGTTTTTGTCAGTAATCTGTAGTGTGATTAAAAAGTTCCATAAAAATGTTTCTCCAGGAGTATGTTGTTGCTGTAAAAAATCCAAGTTCAGACCCAGAAAGGAAGTCTTGACCACTATTTCTTGTTGGCATGCAGGCAAGGCGTGCTTCCCTTTTAACTCTTTTCTTCATCGTTTCCTTTTGTGGTTAAAATTTAGTCAATTGTGTAGCAAAGCTTACTGCTTTAATATATGCTTCTTAATCTTACTTATGTTTTCTAAACTTGTTGTTTTGTAATATTAGTCATTCCCTTCATTGGTTAAAATAGTGTCTGAGATATACCTGAGATCAGAGCTGCATATAGTTCATACAAGATAGATTTAGAAGATAGATTTGAAATGAATAGAATATGAAGCTTTCATGAGTACTGTTCTTGTAAGTTTACCTGAACCGTGCTGCATTCAATCAAGGAATGCACACACACTCTTAAATCTGCCATTGCTGCACACATGCAAAAATGTTTTCCTCTTAATGGGAGTGGCGTCATCATCTCATATCTAGCAGAGGATCAGTAATCCCTCAGGAAGCAAAGTGACACAGGAAAACAGTGGGCACGCAGGGACATCATAAGAGATGTCCATTTTGATTTCTGTATAATTAGAGTCCTACATACGGATATTTTTATACAATACTAAAGCCTGTAGAATAGCAAACCTGAGTTTCTTGACATTAAACAGAATAGTTACAATGACATCTAAAATTATGATGCCTCTACACTCATCGATTCAGTTCAGTGAATGGTCTGTTTTTGGTCTACACATAGGTGTAGCAGATACAGTCAAAAGTACCTGCCTTTTTAACAGCCCGCAGTAAGTGAAAGGCCTTATATAAACAAGCCTTCCTATGCAGCCAAGGAATGTTGCAGTTCAGTTATCTTTGCTAAAGAGAGTGCTGTGGGGAAGCCAATTCAGCAGGGGACATTGAGAAGGTTTTCTGTCTTTTCTGCAGGAAAGTGCACACAAGATTAAAAGCTATTAGCCTTTATTGCATCACAGTGTTGCAGTGTTACAAATGAAGTGCCAAAACCAAAAAAGAACATCTTAGACATTATTTTTTACAAAAACCTCTAATGTTATATAAATGTTTTTTGTTTATCTGTGCATAGTTACATCTACTCTTTATCCAGTTGTACTTTTTTTGTCTGTTTTTGTTTGTTTGGTATTTTTGGTGATTGTAAAAAGTAAATTAGTAATTGTAGAATAAGGAAAAAACTAAATATTAGTCGACGAATTCGTGGACCTTTGTCACTTAACAACTTGTGGATATGACTTCTGTTTCTTCACCAGATTTTTGTCGCATTGATGAGCCACTATGCAAGGATGAAAATGCCTTTCTCACCTTTGAAGCTATCCGTAATATCCATAAGCAGATGGATGATGATGCAAACGGCAATGTAGATGTCGTAGAGACAGATGGCGTAAGTAACAACCTGAAAAGCCCTCTAAGTTAAACAAGACTGAAGTGTTGCTATACTCTAACAATATCAATTCTGCCCTCTGTGTTGGAGAAGTGAAGTGATATTGATACAAAGGGTTATCTTTCGTGTTTTATCTCACTGACACAGTTTCTAACTTGCTCTAAGAATAAGACATCCTTCTTTGGTGGGGTTTTTCTTTCTTTCTCTCTTCACAATTCAAAAGAGAGCTCTTTCTCCTGAAGTCTGTGAGTGAGGGGCAGGGATACAACCAGCTGAGATCCTGCTCTTAGTGAGGGAGTGTTCTAAGGCTTGGACACACTTCACTAGAGCTGAAGCTGACAGTGCTCGGAGCCTTATATACTCATTGTCATTCTCAAAATGCTAGTTTGAGAGGATTTGAGCTTTCAGACATTGCACATTGGAATGTGGGCAAACTGTGGTTATAAAGGTACTATTAACAATACTTAGGTAGGCTGTGACATATAAATTACACTCAGTTGGTACTAAAGGCCACAAACTGTGCCAAGAAACGATCACCCACACAATTACACCACCAACAGCAGCCTGAACCACTGATACAAGGTAGGATGGATCCATCCTTTCATATCGTCTCTGACAAAGTCAAATATCTAAATCACAGTAGGAATTGCGACTTATCAGAACAGGCATAGGTTTTCTTATCATGGTTTTTCTGTCCAATTTTGGTGAGCCTATGGGACCAGTAGCTCTGCATAAACACCACTGAAGTTGCAGCATTTTTACAAACCAATTCTGGTTCATCCGTTTCACTCAACGATCCGCTTTCCCCCTTCTCATTCTCCGTTGCCGCCATGCTTTTTCGGCCATGTGCGTATGAAAACAAAAGCATTGCGCATGCACGTTTTACCCATATTCTATCGCAATATTTTATTTTCTTATCGTTGCCTAACATTGTACCGGCATTACCATGAACGGTATGATATGGCCCAGCCCTAGTTGAATGAGTGTACCTAATATAGTGGCTATGCTGTTACTTTAAACCCTCTGTCATCTAAAATTTTGTAGATTTTGCTCCAAAGGTGGCCAGAAAATGACTGTCTAACTGGTAGGTTCATCCTGTTGCACTCCAGTGCTCTTGCTGATATACCTTTTTCCCTTGTCAAATAATTAACCTGGTGTATTTACTGGCTTAGAAAGCATAGCTGGCATTCTTTCTACCCTTGCCTGTCAGAGTTGAATCAAAGGTATTTTTGAATACTCTTGACAGCTTTTGTCATTACAGTAGAATCACAACCATGGAAAAGACGGTCCTAAAACAACACATGCAAATGAAGGCCTAGTATGAAGATGGGTGTGGTGTGGGAGAGTATTTCTTGCACTAAATCCTGTTGTAACTTGCATGTGATTTGTAGACAATTATGCTGCAGTTTCTTTAAAAAAATGTAGCACAAAGGGGATTTGTGAAGCCACAATCTGCTTTGTGCTTATGGTAGAGTAATACTGCACAGTACAGTAGTTCTCCTCAATAGCATAAATTATAAGCAAAACAGAAAAAAAAATACATATGCATATGTACAGTAGTGCAATGTTGCACTGTAAGCTTTAGTGTAAACTACAAGTTTTGGCCTCGAGAAAGCCGCCTCTGGTGACTTGATTCAGGTATGGTTCGGGCTCAGTCTGTGTTATGCAGCTGAGGCCAGATCAAAGCAGGTGGCACGATCACTGCTTTTAAGAGGGGCACTTGGCATGCAACCCCCCTAAAGCAAATAATGAAGAGAAGCACAGTGAGCAATCGTATGTGTAGTGGCTTTTAGCCAAGAAATGGAAAGCTCAAAATGATGATGAAGAGTACTTCAAGACAACCCTCTTTTTCTTGTTAATCATACAGTGATTAAATAAGGTGGGGAGTTGCTTTCTTTACGAGCAAGATGAAAGTGTACATCTGGTCTCTTAACAGTAACCTTGGTGACTCTGTCACATTATACAGGTCCTGCTAATTTTCCATTGAATATGTTCGGGAGTGCTGTATTTCACCTGCAGCAGAGACATCTTGCTGCACTGTAGTGAAATCTTCCCACACAAATCTATCAAGAAAGAAAGGCATCATGACTTATTACTGTCTTTCACCCATGACTCTGCTTTTGTGGGAGTGCTAGATGTTATGTAGGGTTCATTTTTAAAAACCTGGTGAGTGGGTTAGCCTACAATACAGTGGGCAATCAGCAATGTGGTTCCAAAAGCAAGTGAGGGACAATTACCATTTCAGTGAGAGTGCAAGTGGAATTTACATTACGATCAGTCTTTGGTACAGTTTAGTGAGCATGACACTGTCTTATTCTAAAAGGAATACAAAAAAAGCTGTTTTTATGATTAAATGTATAATAGTTTTGAACAAAAGTGAGAATGGCATTCTGTGTTGCACAATTAAATAATGAGGGGAAAATCCCTGGTGAGGTATTTATTAGGTTTTATTTCATGTTAAGCGAGTGAAGGCAATGGATATATCCCACAGGAGTTGCATTTAATTGCACTAAAACGATGGATTAACTATTACAGCAGTGAAATGGGTCACAGTGCTCACAATCAATAGAAACCCTAAACACCATTTACAAATGTGGTCTTTCCGCATTGTCACAAAGCAATGCACCTCTTTGTAGTAATGGTTTCATTAGAAGTGATCATGTTTTGTGGTGTCACAGCTTTGCAACATGAGAAGTTTGCCCTCATGGCGTTCTGTCTGAAAGGCTTTTTTTTAAACTATATGGCTAATGTTTTGTACACAACTCATGATATCGTTCTAAACATAGCCAAGTACTTTTACTGCCTAAATGTAAACAAACCCTAACTGAGAGCTCACCGTTTTTTCCCCACAGCCTCATCTTCATATGGGGTTTGTGACTTAACGTTTTCACTCTCGGTGTGAACCATGCATTTGCATTTTTTTTTCCAAGTTCCAAAGCTATCATATGACAACATGGCGATACCTTAGTTGTAGTGATTGCCCTACAGCAATATTGTATTGTAGGAGCAACATCAACAAGGTAATATACGGTGACACTCCCTTTCCTTTCACTCTTGATGTCACTCGCCCCTTTTAGCAGCAACATTTGTTTAGATAGTTTGGAGAACATGGCACCGATTACAATGGGTCTGATTTTTGTCTTACAAAGTTCACACCACTTCAATTAAGCAACTAAGTTTGATATACAAAGGTATCATCTTTCAAAGCCAACTTTAAGGACTTAAAGATGTGCTCAAAGTTTGGTCAGAATACGCTAGCCAATGTTTTGAATGCACTGTCAGTTTCAGTGGTGAAATTGCAGTTGTAAAACAAATGTTTTAACAGTGTAGCTATTTTGTCATGCAAGTCTTGTAAAAGGTTTTTGTTTGTAGCCATTACAAATGTCTTTGTCATACTGCAGTTCCTGAGAGAAGATTTAAACTACCATGACCCTAAGGCCAAACATAACAGCTTCCATGGGGATGACCAGTTCATCAGTGTGGAGGACTTGTGGAATTCATGGAAGGGCTCTCAAGGTACAGTTTTGTTGCAAAAAGGGCCTTTCTTTCACATCCATTTCTATGTAGAGTTGTATGTTGTAAACCTTTTTCTGCATACTTGATACCTCCAAACACTACTTAATGTTTGATATTGTAGCAGTGATTTTCATTTTTAATGAAGCAGTCTTAGTGACTTTGATTACCAGTCAGAGAATGGCAGAGCTTTTATATGCCTGTAAATAAAGGTTTATGTGCTTCCCTCTGACTGAAAGTGTGTGTTACAGCTTATCCATGCTTAACCCTTTCACTCAATTAACAAAGGCACAAAGTAGTTGATAAGATTGCATGCCCAGCAAAGTGCACTGTTCTGCCAGAGTGGCCCAGAGTTAAGATCGTTGAAGCTGTCAGCAGAAAATTCAGTCACACTTCTTTCTGACTCTGTCCAACCATACTAATGTATTCTATTATACTCACTCAGAGCACTTTCATGTGCTGTATCTGGCACTCACCTTTTAGCACCCTTTCCTCTGACTGCTTTTACCACAGTTTTGTTCACAGTACTGACTTACTCTGCATTGCAGTTTCTTGACAAAGTTTTAGAGGTTCTGAGCAAGGAAACAGGGTTATTGTACAAGGGAGCAATGTATTAACTTAGTCAACTCACAGTTTTGACTCTCTGCCAGGTGCTGGGGATCAGATTTGCCTTCCCCAATTATTCCTGTCAGCATGTTATGCTGCGGGGATCTCGTAGATCATTCAGGATGTGTATGCACACAGTCAAACAATGCATTTTGTGTCAACCTGTATTATGCAGTTGCAATAGTGATGCATTTTTTCTCAGCTGCAAGTGTTAGATTTGAAATGAATTGATGTTTATGAGGTTACAGCTGTTTCTCAGATAAGTTTTTACAGTGTAGCTAGAAAGGAGAACATTGGTTAAATTACTCCAGCCTTTGCTACAGTAATAGTTAATACTTAGTTTCAGATGTTGTGACTGCCTGAGGTCTATGAATCAGACATCAGGAAACACTTGGTTTCTTCCCTCTTGAATCTCTGCTGCCCTATATTCAAACATGCTTTAATTATTTCTGGTTTCAGAATTATATATTTTTTTGCCTTCAGTCTGTTTTTAAGCAAGTGAAACATTTTCTATCTAGTCGAGGTCATCTAACCAACTGCTGGCGTGAGAAAGGAAGTGTAATTCCCTTTCTGGATTGCTTTGACTAACTGTTGTGCTACACGACTCTTAAATTTGTCGCTGGAAAGCTACAGCTGTCCACATGATTCCTTGAATCTTTAGAAGTTGTGTATCATCTGCATAACAGTGGAAGCTAGCACTGTATTTGTGGATGGCCCAATGGAAGGCCTGTGGGGAACACCACACGAGAAGAGGGCTGAGAATGAGCTGAATCATCCATTTAGGAAATAAAACAATCTAACTGACAAGGAGGATTCCTTGAACATCCTCAAACACAGTGAACGATTACAGTCAAAGTTTCTCTTTTAAAACAGTTGTGTTAGAAAATAGCAAGACAGTAAAATATACTGCAGCTATTTATTGAGTTCTCTCTATGAAACGTGAATAAATATGAATTCTACTATTATAAAATGAATAAAAAAACAGAACGAATGAGGCTGGAGGACAAGCTGGCATGTAATTTGGTCTTTATATCTGGAACATTTGTGATTATAGAAATCCTTTGTCTTATATGTATTCAAAGCTAACACTAGTGACAAACACTGCTATAATGCCAGACATGCTTTTATGGGGTATTTTAATTTAGAAGCAGGAAGTTTTAGAAAGGAAATCCTGTTGAGTTACAATTGATTATTATCTGTGAAGACTGATTCAAGTTCTGATGTTGTCTTAAATATCAATCATGATATTTGTTAGCAGAATGTCCATCCATCCATTTTCTGTCATGTATCTGGGTCTTAATCCTGGGGCAGCAGTCTGTGCCAAGATGCCCAGACTTTCTTCTCCTCCACCTCTTCCAGAGGGACACCAAGGCATTCCCAAGCCAAACCATAAATCTAATCTCTCTTGTGTCCTGGGTCTGCCCCGGGGCCGCCTTCTAGTAGCACATGCATGGAACACCTCACCTAGTAGGTGTCTGGAAAGGCATGCTGGTCAGCTGCCCATAGATTCCTGACTTACTGTGGGGAAGTAAGTTTGACTCCGAGCCCCTCCTGAATGGCCGAGCTCCTCACTTTCTCTTTAAGGTTGCGTCGGCCAATCACTGGTGGAAGCTCATTTCCATCGCAGTTTAACTCTTTTGGTCACTACCCAGTACTCATATTCATAGGTGAGGGTGGAAGCAAAGATCAACCGATAAATCAGCTACACTCTCTTATTACTAATACACTCGTCTTACCAGCAGAATGTATCTGTCACATTTTTTTTATTGTTTGTAGGTTGTTATAAGAGTTGAAGGAAATACTTTTCATTGTAAATAATTGATCCATTATCTGTAGTTTGATTGGATTTTTTTCAGTGTTTATATTTTGGGCTACAGAAAAAATAATTGTCGCTTTGGGAACAACTAATGTGGTGCAAAATAAAGACTGAGAATTGTAATTATAGTGGATATTTTGTTTCTTCTTTTTGCCAACAGTGTATAATTGGACAGTGGACAAGGTGGTGGAATGGCTCATCAACTATGTGGAGCTGCCACAGTATGTGGATGCATTTCGCAAGATGAATTTCAATGGAAGTGCCATGCCAAGGTGTGACATCATCATGACTTTATTTTCCTTTCTTTCTTTTTTCAAACTGAACCGATCTATGAACCCTACACATCACTGTGTGTGATAAAGTGTCTTGGTTTACTTATTACTGTGGAGATATTTTTATGTACTTAATACAACTTTTTAAAGTCATTAAATTGGCTGTCTTTGTTAACCTGTTTTATTTTGATATGGGTTACTTTAGTTTACCTTTGATGAATTAAGGACTTGTCAAGTGATCGCATTACAATCTTTGTTGTGTATGTGTCTGTGTGTGTGTGTGTGTGTGTGTGTGTGTGTGTGTGTCCCCCGCTTTCTTCCTGCGAAATGAATGCACGTCTGGTCTCTTTCAGGCTTGCTGTAAAGAACACCACTCTGACACTCTCTATTCTGAAGATTTTGGATCGAAGCCATGTGCAAAAGTTGCAGCTCAAATCGTTGGACACCGTACTCTTTGGAGCACCACTGAGTATGTAACTTTATTTTTTGCAAGTCGTGTCTGACTTTTAGAAACGGCTTCCCCAGCAGACAGTCTATTATATGAATCTCTTGCGTTCAAATGTTTTACTTTGGAAAATAAGTTTCATTACCAACATGACCAACATCCTGCCCAATTTGGTCTACTGCTCTCATTTTCATTCGCTCTTTGTCCCTGTGAAGTGTTGTGGCCAGAGTCACCAGGTCTATGCAATGCTTGATTTATAGTACTGCACTAAATCTTAACTGTAGCTATGCCATAGCACCTTTCCAGAAACGCTACACATCACAGCAAAGCAGATCTCAATAACTCTTTGGTAATGAAATGTGGCGTATTGATTAGTGGAAGGATTATACCTCTGTGAAACATAATGTAATAGACTGTAATTGTGGCTAGCTTCCTCATTAGACTGAAGCAGTAACTCATAATTTGCCAGTTTAGCTTGTGTTTGTTTCTTCTGACAGGTGTAACAATCTGTGTATAGACTCTGTAAGTCCTACAGTCTTCTCCCCATTCTGAATTCCAGTTAATTTAACTATTCTTAAAGATTAATTGGCTTTCACTCATGACTCATGTTAGTAAAACGCAGACACAACAGTGTACGAGTATAAACAACATAACCCACAATTGTGAAAGGTGTATGCTCATTCAACCCAGTGCTATCATTTAAGCTTAGGAAATCCTGTACCACCTGTATCAATTTCAGGGACTCAGGAAGATTTAGACTGTTAGACCACACTACTCTGTATTCCAGACACATCACTCTGCGTACAGAGGCAAATAAACACTCCACTCATCCTCTTCTTCTCCACTATCTCTGCTCCAATTCTGCACTTGTAGATTGTAATCCTTTAGGGGTTTCTCAGTTTTTTTTAGCTCCTTAGGGATTTGTAACATCACAATGGATAGGTTGTCTTCGATATCATATGTCCTGTCAGCAGTGTAGATGTTTTTTTAAAAAAATTGTTTTGATACTGGAGAATTATTTCCCAGGAATTTCAAAGTAGAGTAAAGGTGTGTATTTAGAAGAGTTTATGAGATGTCAAAAAGAAAAAAAGAAAATCTAATAAACAGTCAGTGGAACCAGGTATTTGCTTTAAGCGCGCACACACACACACACACACACACACACACACACACACACACACACACACAGGAAAGGGGTGTGTGTCTGTCATGTGTCATTGTGAATGTGTTTTGTAAGAGTCACCCGCAGGAAGACATTAGCAAGGGCTGTCTGGCTTTGACAAGCTCTCAAAACCAGGGGGTCCCACTAACAGCCAGACTGACCAACTGTGAAGCGTAGCAGCATTTTAAGACACACTGCACAAAAGGTTGCACCTAATCTGGCCAACAGTTGTGTAATAATTAACCCAAGCTCGTTTGGGTCCTGTTATTTCCAGTTCTGTGGCTAATTACCTGTCACTTGATGCGCTCTTGGTGGTATTCCTGAAAGAAATTGAATGTTTTGTTCACTGTATGTAAAAGGAAATTGCCTACAATAAATAGCCCAGCAGAGGAGTGGCATCAGGAAATTGCATTCTCAGAGATAATGCCCTGTTTTTCATTTTGGCGTCTATGCTCAGTGAATAACTATGATGCACTAGACATGCATTTCAGTAAGCATGACTCATTTTGGGTTATTGTGTTCCAGGTCATTTAAGAGGTAAAGATCTGTTACTCAAGGTCACATTATTGGAGGAGCGACCACCAAAATAAGGTTTTTCTTCTGGTGCCTGTCAGCTAGACGTTATTGACCCATTTTGATCAAAACGAGGTGAAAAACCTATCTGTGTGCTTTTATTCTTACATCAATGTAAAAAGAGTTATTCTGTACATTATCTATGTATGGCAGGGGCAGAGAGTGATTAAAATTCTGTGGTTACTATGCATGGTTCTCAAGTGCCCACAACTTGCTGTTTATTCGTCTTATTCTGACAGGTGGTCTAAATATTTGGCCTGGAATAGGTAAAAAACTTACAGGCTTGTACTTCTGGATTGTCCAGTGTTGGCCTTCATTTTAAAAACTGTGTTTCTGCCCTCCAAGGCTACATGCAGGTCAGACTAAAAAGATATGGATATATTGTATGCAAAGTGCATTCCTGTTATTCTTACTTATTCAGTGGAACTGATAAGACTTGAGCTGTACAGGTACTTGAGATTTACAGCTTGTGTTGTAGAAGTTCTGTCTGTCGAGCTGGCACGATCTACTGATCTATTCATTTTACTTCCCTTTGTCTCACTCCAGGAAGTATACTGTTCTTTCCTGTATACTCCTACTCAGGTTTTGCAAGAAAAACTTGTGTAACTTGCAAAACTTTGAGAAACTACGCTAGCTGCTACATACATGTTATTTCTTCGACACATCAAATGACAAATATCTGTTGTTAGTTCCCAGCTTGGGTTTAACTTTAAGTTATTCTGTTAGTGGTTGTAAAGGGATCTGAATATGGGATGTGTTCTTACAAGTAGGATACTTGATTTCAAGCTATTGTGACTCTGAAAATCTATAAAACCCTCACAGTGATAACGTCAATGAATACTTATAGTTGCAGCTAAAGTTTGAGCTTTAGCTTCACATCTTCCCCAGATTAAAATAGGTCGTGTTAAGCTGTCTTTATCGTGGTCTTTTGCACTGGGTCCCTCTCACCGCAACCTGAAATTGTGCTGGTGAGCCTTCTATTTGTGTCACTCCACAGCAGTTGCAATATGACTATGAGATTCAAGTTTCACACCACATTCTTGTAAAATTTCTGTGTTGTTAAACAGCTTTATCCTATAATACATGTTGCTGACCAAAATGCATCTCCTCATCTATAGGCCTGCTTAATGACTTAGTTTCTTGTCTTACTAAAATGTAACCTCATGTCTTTTTATTTCATTCAGTGAATAGACATAACCACTTGAAGGACTTCATGCTGGTCGTGTCAATAGTCATAGGCATGGGTGGATGCTGGTTTGCCTACATCCAGAACCGCTACTCTAAGGACCATATGAAGAAGATGATGAAGGACCTAGAGGGCCTGCAGAGAGCTGAGCAGAGTCTGCATGACCTACAAAAGAAGTGAGGGTTTTTCCCAACACCAACACAAGCTCTATTGCATTTAATTGTATTTTCTGCACATGGCGTTCATTTTAGATTTAATATGAAACTGTTATTTTTGTCTTCACATGAGAACTTTTGAGCTTTTAATACATTTAAACTCATCATCCACTTGTCTGAGGATAACTCATACATTAAACTGTGTGCTATAATAATCAGCTGTAAACGGTTATTTCTGACATTAGTAGCTTATTAGCTTATTGAGCTGTAAACCTCCAACATTTACTGATTCTGGTGGAGGTCACAAGTGAACAGAAGATTTTTAGTTTCCACTTGAACATTCTGCTGATATCCAACCTTGAATGACAATCAAAGCAACGGCCTGACTCGTTGTAGCATGTTTGCAGGGTTACTCCCTAGTTCTTTTGCTGTCAACTTTCAATGTTTTTCTGGTTTGATTGTTTGGATTTGTATATAGTTTTTCCAGGTTTGCACACAATACTGGGAAAGGTTTGATTAATGGCATTCATTGTTCTCAAATAGGAACTTTTGTTACGTTATAAAAGACTGGCAGACCTGCTCTAGCACCGGGCACTTATGTGTTTATACTTAGTTATCATCAGGCCTCTATGGACCCATTCCACGGAGCGTTTTTATGTTCAAATATGATTTAAGCAGGTGACTAATTTAGTGAAGCCAAAGTCTTTGGATCAATGGTGGAAGGTTTGCTTCATGCATTCGTGAAGCTGTCTGATTGCATGAGGGTTTTTTTTCTGCTGTTTTATTTATTTTTCTGGCTTCATACACGAGCATGTCACAGCAAGTCACACATTAACTGGCTGCAGATGCATGTGATCAAGGCATGCTTACTTCTTTATTTAACAAACTAAAACACTGCTTATTACTGGTAGCATTGGCTGCAGTTTTATAGCCTCCATATCTGCGTAGTCGTAAAGGTAATTCTTAATTTAGTCTCCAGCCATCACTTCTGACCATACTCTGACAAATTGTTTAAAAGTACACATTGTAAGTACCAGTGATCAAAATCACACTTTTCTTTTAGAAGAGAAAAATCTTAGGAATTTGTAAAATGGTGGCCAAACCTCAGGGCTAAACCTTTTAGAATTTTAGAACTCTTTAAAAAACAGCTTTTGAATCGCACGTTTTATACTTTGCCCTTTCTTATATCTTATAATGCAAAATATTTCATACTCTGAGGAGTTTTTTGGCCATCGGATCATTCCAGCCTGTCTTGTGATTTAAGGTTTGAAATGAGATGAAATTTCAGTGTTTTAAAGTAAAGCTACATGAATTGGTGAATAAAAGAAAGGCTAATCTAACTATTTTAGTCCTGCTAATACCTGAAGGAATGCTCAGAATGTGCTTTGAAGTGCATATCCTATTTTGCCTTTCAAGGAGACTTGAACTCAGTTTTGACGTGATACATGAACCAAAGGTTTTTGAGCTTGAAGGTGCAAAGAGATTCCCATTTTATGGTTTTGCATCTCTAACACAGTTTATCCACTGGGGGAGAGGTCATCTTCAGGTAAATTTAAAAAAGTAATAAGCTCAGGCCACTGGAAAGAGCCACATAACTGCGTAACATTCTTGTCTTTATTCTTGAGAACAAAGGGAGGGGTGAACTCTTGTTGCAAATTTTTCTTTGACTGCCCTTATTACCCACATACGTTAATGTTTGTATGTTAAATGGGGGATAAATGGGCTGTTCAAGAGACAGGCTTTTGAAATATTCATTTTATGCTTTGTCAGTGCTTACTGACTGAACTGAAACTAATGTTTGTGTCTGTCATGGATTCTTGATTTTTTTTACAGTTGCACCTTTATCTCCTGCATCAGCATATTTTTGTAACAGACATGTTCTTTGTTAGTTCCTTTTCCTTTCAGTACACTAGGTGGAGGGAAAAGTGTTTTGTGGGAGTTTCCTGCTGAATTCCAACAAACAGTGCAACTGATGGCTTAAATGGGGACAAATCAGTGAGGTCAAATTCTGTCCTTCTGACGCTGCCAAGTTAGTCTTTGTGTTGACTCTGTGGATTTATACTTTGACTGTTTGTAAAACACCTGCCACTAGCATCTTTGAAGTGGATTTTGACTTTCCTTTTTTTGCTAAGCTAAGTACGCATAGTTAATTCTCCTCTACAGATCACAGTGGCAAACCTTAAGTAAATATTAAAGGCCAGCAAGTGCAGACATTATTTAGTATCCCATGCAAGTAAACAGTCTGCACCATGGTTGTGCGTAATACTTATTAGTAGTTTGTCTGTCTGCAGATAGTAGTATAGTGCTTTACAGGAACTGCTCAGATCCCTGAATTATGCTTGTTTGTTCAGCACTGCAGTAAAATTTGCCTGTTACAATTCAGCAGTGTTTTGTTCAGCTGCATTTTAAACTTCAACTCAGTTCATTTTGGCCATAGAGGTCATTTAAATTCTATTTAATTAAAAATATCTGAAATGCAAGTTGAGAGCTTCAGTGGGAACTGCAGCTGCCTCAAATCGGTGTGCTTTGAGCTTTGACCCTCTTGCTTTATGTGTAGTTGGCTCAGAGGATTGTGGGTTAGAGTGGCAGGAAAAGCATGCGGGCTTGTGCAAAAGTGTGACTGCATGCAAAAAGGGCGTTCTATTTTTGGCAATACTGCATGCGACTTTTTCTAGCATAATAAATGCTATGACAGAAAAGGCTAGACCACGGGATCAAATACTTTTGTTGAGTCAAGTCATTTCAAAACCAATAGTATGAGGTCATGAGGATTATAGGGCTGCATTACTGTGCAAGCATGGGTATTGTGTGCATTTCTGAGGCAATATGAATGCCAAAGAATATGCAGGTTCTGGTATAATAGGCTATCAGACAGGCAGCAGGTTTTTCAGGCATGCTTGTTTCAATAAGACCGCCACACAAAAATCAGCAGCTTGAGAGGTTTGTGCTCTGTCTTTAGTTGTGTGTTTCCTACTGATCCCTGCAGCCAGCTGCTCTCTTTCCATACCTTTAAGCAGATCCTGCGATGCTGTCAAGTAGCCTGGTCCAAACATGGCTTCACTGTTGGGAGACAGTGTAAGGAGGTTGTGACGAGAGCTGGATTTCCTGGGTGACTTTTACAACACTCTTTGACCTGGCCTCCCCCTTCACTGGTGGGCGAGTGTTTTAAGCATGACTGTTAAACATGTCAGCTGATGCAATTCACCCACATTTGAATTTGGGTGTGGTGTGCAGATGAAAGGCCTGAAAAAGGACAGGTGACAGGGACAGCTTGTATTGCATGTGAAAAAAA
Source organism: Pundamilia nyererei (assembly GCF_000239375.1). Lineage (NCBI taxonomy): Eukaryota > Metazoa > Chordata > Actinopteri > Cichliformes > Cichlidae > Pundamilia > Pundamilia nyererei. The sequence continues at coordinate 190,443 of NW_005187615.1, forward strand.
CTTAAAGGTTGGGCATATAAGGCTACGTATGTCTTATAATATCAGTGTGTATTCAGTAACATTACCTGCAAAGTCTGCAGAGACATTGTGTCTGCATTCTTTAAGCTCTGTAATTCAGGTCATTTCATTCAGGAACAGAATTTGGCATCTACTCTGTGGACACTGTTACTCAGCCAGTGCTTTCAAATTTTAGCTAGAGAATGGCAGAGGTCAGGGTCGAAAGCATTAGCAGGACTGCCCACCAGCAACATTTTCCATAGCTCATGGTCTGGATCAAGTTTCAATTCTCTGCGCTTGTGTACTACTTCTGCTGTTGTGTTCAGCCTCAGTGGGGGAAAGTGCTGCTCCCTGGTGACTGAAATGTGTTTGTACGTTCTGCCCTTGTGCCACATGTTTAACAAAACAGAAATTTGAAAACAACAGCATTTATTTTGTTGTATCACAGTATATGTAGTACTGTAGTTCTGGGACTTGTCATATTCATCAGGCTATCAAGCCCAGTGACATTTTTCAATTGAAAAATATTACAAAGTCCTGCATAAATGTAACCACATCACCGGTTTAGTTGGACCTGAATGGTTACAGATGAGAGTATATCGGAATGGTGTGTGTCTCAGTGAAAACAATCGTGTTATTGGTGACAAGCCCGCTTTCAAAGGCTTTTTTTTTCCCTTTTTTTTTTTTTTTGTTTTAAAGGCTAGTCTAATTATATCCACCACTTGCATGTTCAGAACTCTACAGGAGCACTGGGTGCCACACTGTACTGTTCTAAACTTAAATCCTGACAGCTGTTCTCTTCTTGGCTCTGCTTCCTCTGATGTCAGATTATTGTGAGCTGCCTAGCAGCTGACCACAGTCCTTTGCTCTTCTACATGTTAGCTGTTTCTGGTGATGCATGGCTGATGCAATGCCTACTATGGCATGCAATCTAGGCACCCCTAGTAAACATTTCTGTTGATTTCAGCACAAGATAAACTTTCTAAAAGAAATAATGTCAGAGAGAAAACCATCTCCTTAATGTGTTTTGCAATTGTTGAGTAAAAAAGAACAAGAAACACAAAAGATTTAAAATTTGATTCCAGGTACCTTTTACCAAACGTCAAAGCTTTATAAATCCTCTGCCTCTCTAATACTTGTCATAACAACTAGCACTCAAGGGCTCCTTTAAGCCGGTGCAGCACTGAGCACTGCCCAGAAAGCAGGAAAAGCCTTTTTTGAAGACGCCAAAGCATTTAACCTAATTAAGAAATGGTATTTAGCAGGATCGGTGGTGGTCAAGTTAAGGTCTGGAACACTGAAAAAAACTGATGCTACTAGGATAGCTGGAAAGGTAAATCAAAATTTCTCTTTGACTAAAAAAATCCTTGGCAGACTGATGGTGCATTTTTTCCACTGTGCAGTCTTCAAAATCCTGCTTGCTTAGCACAAAATTCAGCATTAAAGCCATGCATATAAACCTCTAAACAAGCCTGATAAAGTCTAGAAATTAATCCTGAGGTTGAAGGATAAGATTAAAATAGAACTTATTTGCTGTGATGAGCAAAGGTATGTTTGGAGATGAAAGGGTGCTACAGTTACACAAAAAGAACTTTCCAACTGTTAGTACAAGGGTTGATTGATCATGCTTTGGGCTTGTGCTGCAGCCAGTGGTACATGGAACATTTTCACTGATAGAGGGAGGAATGTACTAAATAGCTGAATAATATAAAGGCAGTTTATTCTGGGAGCAGTCTGTTGCTAAAAGCTGAAGATGACAAGAGTCTGGATTATACAACCGGATAATGATCCTAAATATACCCTAAAAATGCACCATGGACTACCTCAAGAGGATCGACCTGAATGTTTTGCCTTGGCCCTCTCAATCCACTGATTTAAATATAATCCAAAATTTTTGATTAGACAACAAAAGAGCAGTGACTGCTAGACAGCCAACAATCTGTAACAGAAATTTTGACCAGGGTTGCTCAAACCTAAGCACATCTCCATAGTTCATAGAAAATAACAATAGCTCCAACACGGCTTCAGTTGCTTGGGCTTAGTAAGCAGCCACTGACTAAAAATTGAGCATGACCTTTGGTCCTTTTTTCCTTAGGTTGCAGATTGCCCAGGAGGAGCATCGAACAGTTGAAGTAGAGAAGGTAAATCTCGAGCAGAAGCTGAGGGATGAGATAAACGCTGCTAAGCAGGAGGCCCAACGATTGAGAGAGCTGCGTGAAGGCACAGAGAATGAGCTGAGTCGCCAAAAGTATGCAGAAGAAGAGCTCGAACAGGTAATGGTTGCAGTCTGATCAGTTACATTTAAACGCAATCTGTAGTCCACAAAGTAGAAGCAGTGAATTTGAGTAAATAGAGAAGAAGACTTCCAAGGTGGCATCGGCACAGTATGTTTAGGTCTTTCAGATTCACACTAGCTATAGTGTAAATACACCCACTCAAGTCTTTGTCCTTTGGAATTTGGCAGAAGCAGCACAGTTCAGCCCACGTACATAAGTGAAACTGTTTGTGCTTGGAGGATTATCACAGTGCACTAATTCTGATGCTTTTGTCACATTTGTCTGTCCTGCTAATTTGGGATTAAGCAGGGCTTCTACAGTCCATATATGTGCTGTTTTCATTAAATACAAGCCTGAACTTTACTAGATTTGAAACCCCTGCTGCGTAGTACCAGTTGTACCCATTTAAACAATAGTGCAGGTAATCGTGGATATAGGTAATTAACAGGTAAATGGTGGCCAAACCTGCGTGATGCCGAGACTCTCCTGATGTGTGCAGTTGAGAAGGGGCAACTATGGAAATGTTCAGACTTGATTTTACATAAATTGTCCAAAATTCATGTTTGAAAATGGGGGGCCATTTACGTAGACACCTTCATTCAGGTTTGAGGTTACATCTGAGCTTTCAGTGTGTGGGATTGGGTTATTTGTGGATATGGAAAAGGCTAAAAATTGTTGGCAGATTGTGGGTCCATTTTTCCTTATGTGCTCATCTAGTATGGCTAATAGTTGAAATTTGTTGCAGGTGCGCATGGCATTGAAGAAGGCAGAGAAGGAGTTGGAGTCACGGAGTAGCTGGTCGCCACCAGAGTCTCTACAGAAATGGCTGCAGCTCACCCATGAGGTGGAAGTGCAGTACTACAACATCAAGAAGCAAAATGCCGAACGGCAACTCCTGGTGGCCAAAGAAGGGGTTAGCATGAAAAATATATATACATTTCCTTGTGTATGTTAAACAAATAGAATATCATAAAGATAGAGCTTTATGTTAATAATTTAATATCCAAAAATGGTAAACTTCCACAAATTCTGTATTCATTACCCATGAAGCTTTTCCTGTTCTTAAATATTTGGTCAGTTGTTGTAACCTGGGCACCACTTTCCACTTCCTCCTGCTTACCTTGATAAGTCCTTGGTCACTTGCTTTCGCAGGCAGAGAAGATAAAGAAAAAGAGGAACACTCTCTTTGGGACTTTCCATGTGGCTCACAGCTCCTCCCTGGATGATGTGGACCACAAAATATTAGCAGCCAAGTAAGTTAGAGACTCTTAATTGTGCGTTGATATGTTGTTAAAAAATAAAAGCTGAGGAAAGATGATTTCATACATACATTTCATACATTCTCCTCTTTGCAAAGTTTTCTTTTAAATACTTTCTTCTGATCTTTTGCAGACAAGCCCTTGGCGAGGTGACCGCTGCTCTGCGAGAGAGGCTGCATCGCTGGCAGCAGATAGAGATTCTAACGGGTTTTACCATCGTCAACAATCCAGGCCTCCCATCACTGGCCTCGGCCCTCAACCTCGACCCCACTTTCATGGGCGGCAGAGCTACACCTCAGCACTTCATCATGTCTGACGACATGGACGACATGGACGAGGATATCGTACCCGGAACTCTGCCATGTAAGAGTTCCTCCGAAACGCTCAGCCTTTCAGTGGGGATTAGCAAAAAAATCCCTAAAGCTTCCTCCAAGGCTCTGCTTGGGAAATCCAAAAATCAGCTCACATGACAATTTGGACCTAATGCTACATGTATTATTGTTGCCTCCATGGTGCTGACGGTAGTGGGGGTTAGACATGTCGAAAATGAGTATTGAATGGTGTTTTACACTTCACACTATGTAAATTCAGATAATTGTCTTGTTGTTTTACACACGATACCACTTGCCTTTTTGTTAACTGTTATTTTGGATACATTTGTTTAATTCATTCAGTAAATTATTGAAACTGAAGATTGCCATGATTTTCCTCTGGAAACTGAAACCCAAAGAAAAATATACTTCTTAAAGAGAACAATTTTTTGTGTTGACCGATTTGTAGTGCTTGTGTCATGTTACGTGTTATAGATATGTTGGATCAGTTTTTTTTGGTTTTTTTCGAAGGATGCCAAAAAAGGAAATACTTCAGATGTAGTCACTGCCAGAATTATATTCCTATTTAGGACCAAGATAGGAACACCAAAAAACACAACTCAAATTCTTACACACCTTACAGTTCTTGTAGAATTCATACATTTTTATACATATGTCGGTTTCAAATCATATTTGACTTTATATGTTAGGTTATGGGTTTAGGTAACTGGAGCTCCAATTTGCTGCACAAGTGAACAAGTGTTTAATCAACATTAATTACACTGCCTGTCTCACTCCCCTCTCTCCCTCCACCACTTCTCTGGTATTTGGCTCCCACTGCTGTCTCATTGGTCCAACTACAGATGGCAATCGACTGTTGGAACGGCGAGCTAGTGACCTGTGGTCCATTGGTTCAGACTGTCAGCCCGTGTGGAAATATCCTGGTTGGCCATTTATTCATGCCCCACTTCAGTCCTCAGTCTGACCTTCCCATCTCCGCTTTTGCCTAAAAAGAGTTTTCATACATTTTAACTGGCAGTATGCTCCAGATGGACCCAGCTGTAATAAAAAAAAAAAATAAAAAAAAACCTTCTCCATGCTGCCTTCATTTAAAAACACCCCTGACCTGACCTTAGTTGCTTGCTTGGTATTGAAATCCTCCTCCTAAATGTTGCCCCTCCTCCAGACAAACCCCTTTTTTCTACTCCACTATTGTTTTGTATTTGTTTTTCTTTTTTAAAGAAACAATCTTTTCCTATTTAAACTTATTATATTCTTATAATTTGCCTTTTATTAGATGGAAAGATTAAACAAGTGTTGGGATTTTACTGATATGCATCACTATTGTGGAGTAAAGAGGCTAAAATTTGTGTATTTTTATATTTAATAATGTGTAACGTTTCCAAAGACTAAAGCATCTTTTCAGTAATTTTCTCATTGTTCTCACTTTTTCCATCAGCCATTTATTTTATGTTAATGTTACTACCGCTGTTATTTTGTGCCAACAGCTCCCAGTATGATGTCTCTGCGCCAACGCCACATTGATCCCCAGCTGGCCCTGGGCTCCCAGAGGTTGGTAGAGAGTTGCCTGTTGGCAGGGCAGCAGGGCGAGGGAACCCCCTACCATTCGAGGCCTAGGGCTACCTTCAGACATTCACGCAGCCACTCGTTTGGGCAGCTCGATTGTCTCCCTCTGCCTCCCCTCTCCTCGGCCGTTTCTCACCCGTCCATAATCTTTACTTCCAGCCAAATTCCTCAGTCGTCATCATCCTTATCCTCATCTTCTTCCTGCTTACCCAGCTTTGTGGGTGGCAGTGCAACCCCTCATTCCCATGCATACCATGCTTCTTTCCAGCCCATGGATCCTATTCCTGATTTGTCATTCTCAGATGTCTCCAAAGTGCACTCCTCGTGCAGCGACAGTTTCGGGTACCCATCTGTCTCCATTCTCCACACACTTTGCATGTGCGTGGGTGTTTTTACACCACCTGTCATGGTTTTACCTTGATAACACATGTAGAGTAGATACACTTCCCTTAGTATATTCATTTTGTTATGTTTCCATTTTATTTTGTAATTTTTTTTTCTTTTATAAAATTTCTCATCCTTTGCTGTTTTTAAGCCATTACAGAGACTTTGCATTTACTCTCTTTCAACCTCTCAGTGTTCCTCCTGTTCTTTGCCTGCTCAACTAACAAGTGTGGAGCCGCACTATCCAGCCTGTGCCCTGCGTGTCCGTGACTTTCAAGGCATAGTGTAGATAAACTCAAGCATGCAAAGCTGCTTTTAAACATTCCTTGGATCTGATTTTTCCTTCTCTAACTTGTGAATTTTTCTTCCTGCAGGGATCTAAATCGCTCCGACTCAGACTCCTCTTTGTCCCTTTCACAAGTTGGTGATCGACTGTCTGCCTACAGCTCCAAAGGCCACCTAATCAAGCCCACTTCTCTCATGCACGGCCTGTCCAACCGAGCAGATGATGCCGTCTCACTGCATGCTCACACCCCCAATGGAGGGACCCGTGTTCATGAGGGAGGTCCCGACAGCCCCATACTCATGAAGAAGGTGTACAGCCTGGGAGAGATCAACAGTCTGTCTGAGTCATCTCGCTCACTCAGCCCAAACTCCACTGAACCTGACACACCATCACCAACAGGAGGGCAGGTAGGAGTGGTGGGAGCTAAAGCCAACAGCCGCATCCCACAGCTGTCCTCCAAGAAGAGCCCTCTAGAGGAAGATAGTGGTTCAACAGGAGAAGACACAGATTCAGCTGCCAGCCGTAAGAAACATACCTTCAAGATCTTCAAAAAACAGAGGAAATAAAAGCTAAATGAACTATGGGCTACCAAAGCTGTCTGACTGTATTCCTCTGTCTAACCTGTTTTTGTTATGTTTTTTTTAGTTTCTAGTTTTGGGGGTTCATTAATGGTCACATGATGGCAAGATTTTTTGTCATTGAATCTTTTTGTAGGTTACAACACCTACTTTGAGAGACTGTGGACTGTTTTACCCAGCTTTATCTGCTTACACTTGGTCAATGTTGAGTATGTGGGGAATGGGCAGGTTTGTATATTGGAATGTAAAGTATTATTTATTCTGCAGGAACTTGTGCCAGTGTCAAAGGGAAATATGTCTCCCACTTGTTGTTTCCTTTTTTTCCTTCTTGTTCTACAATCTATAACATTTTGCATGTCTTCACTTTTGTTTGACAGATACTCGAATGCTCTAAGTGTTTGCTTGGTTCTTGTTGTTAACCTGCTTAGACAACACTTGTTTCTTTTATTACTATCACAACACCTACAAGTCCAAAGTGAATGCGCACTCCTGACTATTTTCTTTTTAATGATGGGTACACTTTGTCTGTTTTCTTTTTGTTGATGTCTTGTTTGCGGAGAAAATGACACATTCAGGGGATCTTCAAATACAAGAGATGTATTAGAATGCTCCTGTATATTACCTTTGGCTGTAAAAACAAATGTTGCGTGTTGCTATTTGAACTCAGTATATTACGATGCCTTCTTAGGGCCATTCTAGGGAATAATAATAATAAAAAAATAATAAAAAAGGATCAGGGAGGGGGTGATACTCTGAAAAAGAAAAAATCCTAACTTTTATGATGTCTTAGGTGGAAAATTTCTTTTTAAAATGAATGCAAAAAACCCCAAAAACTATAGTCTCACATTGAAGTCACAAATATAGAAAAATAAAAATGTTCCTCTTTTTGTAAAGCAATCTCATCACACTAGATGGTGCTTTGCCTCTATTATTCCTACTGACATTATTCAGATGCAGTCAGCAACTATCTGGGAGCCCATAATATCACATTAAGTATAGCTGTTTATTGGGTTATTCAGAAGAAATATACTGATTTGCATGAGATGCTTTTGTGTAAAAGTTATTCTTGCATCACGCCTCAACTTGGCCATTTTCTGTTTAGCAATAGAAACCACATTTTTAAAAAGATAAAATAAAAATAATTATTAAGGGTTTTAATGTTTTTCTCAGAATATTAATCAGTTATCTTTTTTCCACATAGAACAGCCCTAATAAGCTGTCCTAGTGTATCAGCATTAACTGCTGGGTCTAAATGTATTTGTATTGCACCCTAGAGGTAAATTCTTGCAAAGTATCTAAAGGACCAGCATCAGACCTTTTGCGGTTTTGAGTTTTAGTGCATTTGAAAAATGGGAGAGTGAAGAATGTCTCTTCTATCTCTTTGCTGAAGTATCCAGCTTATCTTAAGGACTATCACTGATTAAACTGGGGGTTTACGCACACCCTCACTGAACCATACGGTTATCAGGTGTTTGAAGACTAAAAATAGGGTGTATATAGAAAAAAAAAATTATTAGGCAATAAATTACCAAAATGTTTGAAGTGGCAGCCATGAAATGCAATGGTATCTTTAGGTATTTAATTTTAAAGTTAGGATACACATTGTGAAAAGAAAATGCTAGAGATGCTTGCTTTCTACACCTGTATAGCATAAGAAAATGTACACCTTTGGGTTTGTTTTGTAAGAATAGCCCCTTGAAGGTTAACCAGGATCCCACAATTTTCACGTAATGTGGATTGGGCTATGCTGTCCTGTCTTTTAGTTTTATTATTTTGTTTGTCTTTTTAGTGGACATTAAAAGATCCACAGCAGTTTTTCAGTGAGGATTGGTTGTTGGTAAGGGCTATAATTAAGGAAAGTATTTTGCTCTGTACAAGACTGAAAATTTAAAGTTGTAACTACTTCTGGTTAACGTTTTATGGAGGCAGGAAGTCAATCATGTAGAAGTGCCAAATTGTGATTTCTGTCAGAGGCCTTTGTATTTGTAGTGTGTTCTAAACCTTGAGCCCCTTTTGCACAGAAGACAAAAGTGCATGATGTATACAGTAATGTATATTCAAAGATGAAATGCTGAATGTCCGAGGGTATATCCTGTATCAGTACCGTATGTTTACATTTGTAACAAATAATTATTCTCAGATAAGTACAACAAAAAAAAAAACAACCTTGTGCCAGTTTTAATGTTGATTGCTTCATTTGAGCACAAAACTATGCATCTAGTTGTAGGTAATTACTAAAGTAGTAGGGACGCCAGTACACTTAGGGTGCTCCTGACCAACGAACAACCAAAAAGTGCTGCAGAAGACACAAGAAGTCTCCCCCAGCCTCATAATGTAACAGGTGGTTTGGATTTATAAGACACGTTTAAATATTTTATTTAAAAAAATAAGACGAGCTTAAAAAAAATAACAATTTCCTACTGGTACTTTTTTTAAAGTGTCATTTGTACCTTTTTTGCACGACAGAGCTGTAAATTGATTATGCCATCTGAATGTGTGAGTGTGTCTGTCTGCTCCCGGTATAATGCACTATAACGTTGATGCATGTCAACTGTCATAACGAAACCTATATTGGGTTAAAAGAGTGGATCAGCTTAAGCTCTTAAGTCCTTCACCCTACTTTTCTCGTTGTCTTTATTTTGAGCTTCTATTTATGAAAACCTACAGTATATTTGTACAGGGAAAAAAATCATTTTGCATCTAATGTTGTGGTCTAAACTTTGATGGCACTCCTGCATGAAAGCAATAAACTATTTTGAATGAAAGGTGAGCTTCTTCTCCTAATACACAGCACTTTGATTTCCTGCTGTAGATTCTTTTTGAATTTTTAGATTTGACTATAAAGTTCGCACCAGCACCAAGAATTCAAATGTAGGTTGTGAAATGTAGATTCAGGAAACGGTGAAAGATACTGGGTTACCTTTTGTTATATTATCAGCAGTGAAATGCAACCAAATCCAGAGAGCTCCACGGAGGTGTATATAGTAAGTGGGTGGAGCTTTGTGCTGTCAAATATTTACCTAGGAGAGTAGCTGAGTTAGAGCAGGATAAGATCCGGGTCTTGATGCTTCTGTTTCACTGCAGCAAGATTATTGCTTGGGCAATGGATTTTCATACACTGTACAAATATATCTATCAGCTTTGCCTCACGATGCAGGTAGGAGAAGGTTTGCCTTCATCAATAATTCACTAATACACTGGTTCCTTCTAGTGTAGTCTTCTCAGGAAAATGTATGCTTGTCTTATGTCACATACAGGTTGTTTGGGGTTTAGATGAGGTGAAAATCCTGAATCCTCCAGAGGAGGCTTTGCCAGACCATCTTTTGCAAGTACTCTACTCTTGTGATGAACCTGCTACAGTACAGCTGGACTGTGTTGTATCCTTTGAAACTGGCACCATAAGCACATTTCTGCTAAGACAGTGGAACTGTGTCCCAGGTGTCAATAAAATAAGGACTGTGAAGCTGAATCTGCCAGACTGGTTGGTGTATCAACCTGATGGGATTGTTCCAGACTCTCAGTGGGTGCTGAGTTGTATCCTTCGAGCCTCAGTCAGACACACTGGATATGATGATACTGAGAAGTCTGTCAGAGCTCAACATGTGGCAAATTTGAAACCTAAGCCCTACTTAAGTCGACGTGTCAAACAACATCAGCTCTGTATTGCCTGGGGCACACAAATGCTCCAGCTAACTAAACAGTTTATCCAGAAACAGTGTGCCTTGGAACAAGGTGAGGTTGGAGAAGTACGAGTAAAAGTTAACTCTATATGAAGTTAAAGTGAAGCTATGAAAAAAAAACATTCTCTCACCGTATTTGACAGCAATATTCTGTGAATCTTAAAGATTTCAGAGAAAGATGAAAAAACTCACACAGTCCTCGTTTTTTAAACTTTGCAATAACCATGCTAAATTGTAGGCTTCCAAATTTCATTTAGAAACGCTTCATTTGCTGTCTTCAATCTATGCTTCAACTGGAGAAAGCTTTGGTATCACAAAGACACTGAATCCCCACAGGAATGAGGTTCTGGAGTATTTACGTGTTAAAGCCATCTCTTTCCCATGGTATGATAGACTGTTTACAGTATATCTGCTAGTTTTCCATTCTGTCATTGAAGTTACCATTTAAGGTCATTTAAACAAGTCTTTTTTTATGGGGGGGTTTCTAGGTGTACTCTTTCCATCTGGATATTTGTAACCAGACACTGCCAGGAAGCCTTGTGTGGCGTGTTTCATCATATAAATTCCCAAAATAGTTATATCACACCAGCAATACTCCTCACAAAGTCAGGTATAGTTAATTTTTCTTACATATTCTATTTATCGCATTATCTTGACTTCCATAAGGCTCATCTTCATTCACATTAAACACAGGTCACCTACACATCCAGATGAATGGAGAGTCTCAGGAATCCTCTGCATTTCTCTCTTCATTCAAGGTCCCTTTAAATGTGTGGTGCAATCTTATTGTGATGGTGCAAGGTAGAACAGTAAGTAGTCTTTTGTTGACACAGCATACCGTTTATCATGCACATCATCATCATAATGAAAAAAACATGCTCATTGTCATTGCATCTCAGGTGGCTGTCAATATGGTATGCTTGGATAACAACCAGAGAACAGTTAAAACTTCTGAATATATGTAAGTCTATTTCTAATGTGACATCATGATTCAGTTTTTACCCAGAGGAAGAAAATGCATTTGAGGTGTACTATAACACTATGTGCTCTTCTGCTGTATAACATGCTTTACAGGTTTAGATTTATTATCATGTTTGATGACACAGAGGGATATTTTGTGATTGGAGGAGGGAAGTATATACCAGGAGTGAAAGGCTATTTTGGACCAGTGATATACCACCGGAACCAAATAGTGTCTGACATTATGGTACTTCTAGTAATACTGTACTTACTTAATACTTGTAGCTACATCCAACTCAACTGTTCACTGTGTTCAAGTCTGATTATATCTTTCTTTTTCAGTCTGAGTTTTATGTTCCAGATGTTATACAGAATTTAAATCTCACCAGGTGGCTGCAGACTTGTGAAGAATTTAGCTTTGACATGAATGTCAAGATCAGTGGCTATTCAATCAAGATCCAGCAGAGGACAGAAGCCGGTAATACCAGCAGTAGGGTTTACTTACACTAGATGGTGCAAAAAATAACTTTTCAAATAATGACACTGTGAGTAATGTGTTTGTGCTGCTTTTCTTCAGAAACTTGCTCTCATGCTTTCCATAAGTGGGTGGTAAAACACAGACAAACATCAAATCCACAGTGTGCATCGTGGGAAGCAGCTGCTCCTCGCAGAAGACATGCCGCTAAACTGGCCAAATTATTAGTTTTAAAACATGGTGAGAGATGAAGTATAATATTTTCAATTGCCAGGGCATTTTAAAATATAATGCGGTCTGAATTAATGATGCTTTTCTGCAGTTGTAATAACTGCAGTTTTGGATTCTGCATGTCATTAAACACATTAAAGTTCAATTTGTTCCTTGCAGAAGGAAGAGCAGTTAGCCTGCATGATTTGGGCAGAGCACTATACTCCTTATCACTCCATAAGCTGGGCAAAGCGAGAAGCACGGAAGTGGTCAGCAAAGTATTATCACTGCTTCTCCAAGCTGGCTGTTTAGCTGATACCCGAGCTCTGCACATGTCATCTGTGCTCTACAGTACTGGCCTAGGAGTCCAGAAAGAGCCTTTTAAGGTCTGTTTTATCAGGTCATTTATAGTTTAATTAGTTATTTGTTTTTTAAAAGCTTTTTTTCAATATATTCTCACATGTTTAAATGTATGATGCAGGCTTGGCTCCTTGGCCTACTGGGTGCCCAAAAGGGTGATCGATTGGCATTGCTGCATCTTGGGCACCTGCACCGCCTTGGACTGCATGGTCAGCCCAAGGATCATGATCTGGCCTATGCCTATTATGCTAACATTGCTCAACAGACAACTATAGACCGTCACAATCCCTCACCACAGCAGGTTTGGAAACCATTGTTTTTTTCTATATAAATAATTTTTTTATACAATGTATGACCTGCTTTACCAATACATTTAGATTACTTTTTATCATGGCTACAGTTTTTCGATTTCTGTCCTCAATAAATGTATCTTTGTTTCTTCAGTTCATAAAAAAGCAGCAGTATAATGAAAGCGGAATTATTACAGTGATCAAAATTAGTTAACATTTAATTTAAAGCAAATTTATTTTTGAACCTTAGCATTTGTCTCCTCTTTTTTTTTCTCCTTTTTAGACAACAGTTGAGGCTATTTTTGTGAACGATGAAAAGATGTTGAATATCCAGACCAATGAAAACCACCACATCTTTCAATGGCTCAAACATCAGGCCCGGAGGGGAGCAACTGAGGCTGAGGTAGTCTACTGACTTTGTTGTTGCCCTTTTGTTTCAAGTATGCTTCTCACATTTCATCAAGCCAAAGACTGAGTTAACAGGTTTGTCACAAGACTAACTGCTGATATAACTGTTGGTATAATTGTTCTTCCACAAAGACAAAAGCAGAAGTAAAATCACTGATGTTCATTAGCAAGAACTACAGAGGCTACAGAGGTGGAGCATGGGCAAAGGAAACTCTGCTGGTGTTGATCTGCATCACTTTTTTTTTTAAAACTCGACTCCTGGGGGGATTTCAACATTTAGATTTTAGTAATACTTTGAAAATTTTCTTACAGCAAGCTATTGCCCGCATGCTATTCTGGGGCCAGCAAGGAGTGACTCCAAACATCCTGAAGGCTGTGAGACACTATGAAAGGGGAGCTGTCCAGTGGGAGGATCCAGTGTCAATGTATGACTATGGGATAGTACTTCTGCAGGTCAGATTTGTGTTTGATATGCAATATGGAACAACATTGACAAATATCTTAATCTAAAGCATTTTCCTTCCACCTGTGTTAACATTTAGTCACATCTACTTGTAATATATGAATGTTTCTCTCTGTAGGGACATGGAGTGGAAAAGAACATTCCAAAAGCTGTCACATTCCTAAAGAAAGCAATGGATAAGGTGGCTAAATGTTAATAACTTCTTTATGATGTATTTGTTATCTATGCTGTAACATCTGGAGTCCACTTTAAGTTTGCATCTCATTCTGGTTCTCAAAATAATCGGTCCTACAGGGTCATGTTCCTGCAATAAATGCCTTGGCTTGGTACTATGAGCACTTTGAGAAGGACTACAAACAGGCCATACAGCTATGGGAACAGGCCGATCTCCTCATGTGTCCAGAAGCAGCTTTCAATCTTGGTGTGATTTACTCACAGGGCCTTTATCCAGGAAAACCTGCCAACCAGGTAAGCTCAACCGTAACATCATCATCCACTGTAACGTATATTTCATGGGTCCTGTAAGTGGTAATAACAAATATATCTCATAATATAACAAATTTATCTGTCCTACAGTATATAGCCTATAAGTACTATCTGAAGTCTGCAGAGAGAGGAAATATCAGGGGAGGGATTCTGATTGCTGACATTTGGACCACTGGGATGCCTGGCTTTGTCAACAGACATCCATCCGATGCCGTTTTGTCAGCAACTTACTTTTTTATTTATTTTAATTCACATGCATTTCTATTTGTCTCTTAACCAGAATGTATTCTTAACTTACTGCAGGTGGGTAAAGTGGGCAGCGGAGCACAACGGATACTTGGGCAGCATCTTACACAAAGCTTTGGATGCCTATCTCAAGAACGACGTGTAAAGTCTTTCTCTAGTCACAGTTGCCAAAATCCTGATCAGATCACTAGAATGCAATTACAGCTATTTCATCTTCTGACTTCGCTACAGGTTCACATCACTATTATATTACATGATGGCTGCTGAAGCAGGATATGCAGTTGCACAGTTTAATGTGGCGTACCTGTGTGAACAAAATTCGGTAAGTAACAGAAATGTAAATCTGAAATGTGCCTCTATTAGCCTAAATGTTATTGTCACTTTCCTGCTTACTTCAGCTCTCCCTCTTTATTTACTACTTTTATGTCAATAGGGAGGTTTTCTGGATCCTGATTATGCATCAGACTGTATGTGGAGATATTACAACATTACGATCCAAAGTCAAAATCCTAACACTTATGGTAAGTCACTAACTTTAAATGCAACAGAACAGTTGCAGACTTGTGCACTTACTATACCTGATTTGATCTCGAAATCTGTTTTCGCCCCAGCTTTTATTAGGATGGGCGACTTGTTTTACGAGAGGCATGGTAACAGGCAGAAAAACTTGTTTTCTGCAGCACAGATGTACACACTGGCAGCACTAAGGAACAATCCCCAGGTTTACCTGCTTTTACATTACACCTTTGCTATGTTTTTGTATATATTGTGTGCGTTTGTTTATGTTTTAGTAAGTCATACCTGTCATTTTCCACAGGGATGGTATAATTTAGGTGTCCTTGGTGAAGAAGGTTACAAGCTGCCACTGTCTATACTGATTAAACTTGGCATCTCAGAGTTATACCTGGCAGACAAGGAATTGCTTCTAAATGCCCTGTACAAAAGGTTTGTTTGAATACTGTCTGTATTAAAAATGCAGCTTACTGCACGTACGTATATGCAACAAAAAAATCTATATTTCTTTCCAAAAGATGCAGAGACTCGGAAGATGCAGACTCATTCTTTCCTTGCAGCCTTGCCCTCTTCAGTGTATACGTACAGACATTTCAAAAGCACTATAGCGCTGCTATTAAGGTAAGTGTAATATCCATATCTACAAAAAATCAGTGACCAACATAAGATTTAACAACCCAAAATTAGGTTCAAACACAATATGTCATAACTGAAGTACTCAGTGTCTTTAAATTATCATTCTTTGTGTAGCCTGTAACATGTTTCTATCATTATACAATATAATGACATTCACACTGATAAGAAGTCATCAAATTTTAAAACTTGAAAATATTAAAATCTAAATCTATTAGGTAATGTGGTGTAGTATAATATTTATCTATCAAATTAATATTAATACTGCTTCAATCTGAATTTTGTGTTCCTGTTCCTTTTATTTCCCACAGTTCTGCACTGCTCTTGCTGTGGTTGCAGCTCCAACAGTGTTTTTAATCATCCGTGGTATGTTCAGGAGACGCTTGTCTCTCCACTAGAACCAAGGTTGTTGTGACACTTGCCTGCAAACAAACTGAAGGACTATGTGGAAAAGTCAACCTTCATTAGCACAGAAACACCACAGTAGTTTACCTATTGGTTACTTGGGACAACTGTATGGAGCAAAGCTGACATAAAAATGAATGTATTTTTTGTATATGTCTGTGTCTGTAATCTGTTTACTGCTGTTAAAAAGACTCGCTTTTATTTTATTTTTTAATTGAATAAATCATAAAGATTGCTGTTTCCTCTGTTGATTATTTCATCTTGGTTCATTTGTGAGTGAATGACCAGATGGTCAGATGGTCAACTCCACCATCACCACTTTATACTGCATCATGAGAAACATATATCTTATAGTTCAAAATTAATATTTGGATTTATATAAAGTAAACAAACTAAACACATTTGTTTAAAAGCAGTAATAATATCCACAGCCCTGCCACTTTCTGGTTTAAATGTAATATTATATGTATGTATGTGTGTGTATATATACAGTAACACAATGCTGCTTACAAACAGAAAACAATCCAGAGAATTTCTATAGCAATTCATATTCTAATAATCAGAGTTAAACAAGTAGTCACTGACAACTCTCCTCAGAACAAATTAGTTCAGCCACATCTTAATTCCCCTGGTTCTATTTTGGGGAATAATTTGGCATTTGTGGGGGGGTGATGATGGTATGACAAATGTTTAGTTAATTAATTTTATGATAACATTGCATCCTTTGATATTGAAATATAAAAATAAAATTGTATTTTTTTTATTTTTCATCGCTCAAAATAAGCGTCACACTCGCGGAAGCCGGTATACCCGCCGAAACGCCGTGCATTTATCGAGACTTTCAACCCCAGATAGGCCAATTATGGATCTTCGGATCCACATTATGTCAGCAGCTGTTCTCCACCGTGAACTATGTTAAAAACAAACACCGCTCACGCCTCATAGATGATAGCTTACAGTCCTGCGTAAAGATGAAAGTGACTTCGTACAGCCCCGATTTGCAGACGCTGTGCGCAGAGGTTCAGGAGCAGAAGTTCCATTGAAAACATATCACGGCAGACCCGCTGCTTTTCAGCATCTCTTTATTGACCACTTTTCATACACGGTTGCTGCACGCATACAGCCGGCTATAGTTTTTCAGCTCACAGCCCGACAACACAACAGCAGAGAGAGCACAGACTTTAAGGCGGTGAGGCGTGATTGCGGGTGCCGCTCAGGTGCGTCCGACTCCCATGCAGCGGAGCTGCAGACCACGCCCCGCCACACACATTAACCAGGTAAAATACATATTTAGGCAGAATTTTGCAAATATCTATTTTTCATTTTTTTAGCAGCATAGTGCTTCTTTTCCAATTACTTTTTAAAAGTCAGGTCAAGGCTCCAAAAGCCCAAAGGCGATATAAGGGGGGCGGCTCACAACAGTTTTTGTTTGCTACATGGATCATTTTAGTTCAGCTGGGTGTCTTTCCTTTTGTTATATTTCTTTAAGAGTTCAAAATGTGTTAATTACATAAATAAAATATAATTTTCTCATTAGCACTTCATGGATTTAATAAGCAACACACTTTAGTTGTTCACACAAAACATAAAGGTAAAAACAATATATACAGTGTTGTCTTCATTTTTTTCTCTCACTTGTTATTTATTCAAATGTCTTTGATGTGAATTTTTCCCCCCCGGTCTTTATTTCCTTTTTTTTTTTTTTTTTTTTTTTTAGTGTTATCTTCATTTTAGACGTCAAAAAAAATTTGGGGCTCCCAGTGTTTTCTTCTGCGTGGAAACCGGGTCCAAATGGCTCTTTGGGTGTTAAAGGTTGCAGACCCCTGGGCTAAGGGATTTGACCGGACAGGCTGAGCCATGTTGTTTTAGGCTAGCATTACCCAAGAAGTTAGCCAATGTTATTGGCTACTCTTAGCTCCAGAAACAAAGGAATCTTTTCCCCCCTTTTTTACCCACATTGCAAGCAAAGCATAATAACATTATGACTGTTGCAATGTCGAACCTGTTGAATTAATTATTGGATAGGTCAATGCAAGCTTTTTCAGTCAGTTTTTTTTAGCTACATTTTTATAGTATTTCTCCAGCTAAGTGCAAGAAAACTTACATTTAAACCGGGTTAAAATAGACTTGAAAAAACAACAGAATTGTCTTAACTCTTCATTGGATGGATTCAACAAAGTGGTGGAAACATTGCTCGGAGATTTTGGTCCTTGTTGAAATGATAGCATTACACAATTACTGCATATTTGTCATCTACATAATTGTGATGCCACCACATCCCAAAGGTGCTCTATTAGACTGAGCCCTGGTAACTGTAGAGGCAATTTGAGTACAGTGAAAGTAGTACCTACCATATAAATGTTACAGCCTTTAAAAAGACTCATCAGCTTTTTTCCAATCGTCTGTTGTCCAGTTTTGGTGTAGCCACTCCTGTAAGCCATCAGCTTTAAGGTTTGACAAGTTGTATGTTCAGAGATGTTCTACATTTGTTGTAGCAAGTGGTTGCTTAAGTTTCTGGTACCTCCCTGTCACCTTGAAACAGTCTGGCTATACTTCTGTGAACCCCTGCATCAACAATTCAGAGATCCATCCAACATCCAGAGGAGCTGCCATTCACTGGATGGTTTTTCTTTTTCGGACCGTTCTCTGTTAACATTAGAGATGATTGTGTGATATAATCTGGTCATTTTGACCGTGTCTACATGACTACACTGAGTTGCAGACATGTAATTGGCTCACAAAATATTTGTGTTGACAAACATTTAAACAAGTGCACCTAATAAAGTGCCTGATAATATAGTTTCTGTATTTGTGCATCATAGGCAAATACCCCAGCTAAGTACAATAATTTGACAGCATGAAAACAAAAAGTAACAATTATTTATTCACTCATGAATGTACACTGAATGTACCTTAAATTTCAGTTGAAATGCCGCTTCGTGGTGTTGGAGATTTATTTTTTCATTTACTGGTGATGGAGGCTATGACTAATGTACCTATTGGACAGCAGCTTGCAGTCAGCAGGGAGACTGACCTTCAGCCTCCAGATCTGGATTCAAGTCCGTGCATCAGCTTATGTTTTTGAGAAAGTTCCAAAATTCTTAAAACCTGGAGCGTTTCTATTATCCAGGTGACCTCTGTTCTTACCACAGTGCTGAAAAGGGCAATGACGTGGTTACAGAGGGTTGACAAATTAATGTCATCACCTCACTGATAATGACGTGAACCCTAAAGCAGGGGCGGAGCGTGGGGGTGGCTTACTGGGCTTAAGCCCGGGTTGTTTTGTCAGAAGCCCGGGGTCTTTTGGAGTGTAATTTTTTCATAGTTAGATGCCTGGCTGACAACTGTATAAAACAAAAAGTACACACAATATTCGAAGCACATAGTGCACACTGTGGGAATTTACGACTGTGCGTGAATCCCCCCTGATATTGGTATGATCCGAGCTCAGGCACTAAGCGACTGAGCGAGGGGGCGGGGCAGCTGCTGCCTGTGAGTGCGCTTAGCCATACTAAGGAGAGCTTAAGTTTGACCAGGTAACAAAGCAAATCATTCGTACCGTACAAATAATGTAAATATGACGGTGAATCACGAAAGATTGATATCAAACTGATCACTTGACCAATATTACGTTATTGCTCTTCAAGTGAATCAACAAATGGCGAAATGAAAAGCCGGACAACAACAATGCTGTTTCTTTAGAGATTCTTAGCTTACGTGTGTTTATTTCATATTTTCAGTTCTTACCCTCCCCGACTAAATAAATCGGTTTCAGTTATGTACTGAAATATAAGAATGGACATTAGAGGCTTCTTTCAAAGAAAAAACTCAGGTAAATGTTATTTTATATATTATGCTTTGTATGTTGTTCAGTATATTTCTATGCAAAACAAGAGGAATTTCAGTACACAGCAGTATATTCACAGTTTAAACCAGATATTTACACTTTAGGGAGAAAACATAAAACATTTTTACTGTACAACATCAATTTAGAGTAAACTTTTGTTTTAGATAAATATTGAAATATATTTTGAATTAGTTAAATGTCAGAATAAAGAGAGACAGAGCTTTCTGTTTTTTTATCACTTTGATCAAATTTAGGAGTACATATACACTAAGTTTGTTAATTAATAAGAAACTCCAGACGATTCCATTCTGAGCTGAAGAAGCTTCTGATAGGTTAGTAGAGTCCATGTGAGTAAACTGGTGGCACAGCTGTGGATGCATATAAGGCAAAACACAGAGGCTGTTTCTGTGACATGGGAAAATTAAGAGATATCAACCAAAACACCAGGAAAAGAATTGTGGAGCTCCATAAGTGTGGCTCAATTTTGAATACAATTTGGTGCCATTTACAATTAAGAAATACAGATAGTTTCTCTCTTTACTCTTAAAGTTAACAAATATGTTTTTTATATTTATCAATAT
>NW_005187615.1:211317-251362 GCF_000239375.1 Pundamilia nyererei
CCCCCAAAAAAGAAAAAAAAAAAAATCCCACATGCATACTACCCTTTAGGGCTAAGCCCCGGGTGTTTCAAATGTCTGGCTCCGCCTCTGCCCTAAAGTAATACATCAGAATTACAAACACTGCCAAAATGGTTGGTTAAATTACAGGAGCCTGTCTGTCAGTTTAATATATGTCTCAAATTCCCAATACTACCCTGAACAATAGCTGTATTATACTGTGTGAGACATTAACCTCTCCAATTGAGCTGTGTAACAGACAGAGGCAGAATGGGTAGTTGGACAAGTGCTTTTGAAATGTAGAGATGGATTTTGTGCTGTGTATTGCTTACATTATAAGAGAGTGGTGAGTTCTGTACTTATATTAATGATGATAACTATTTTGGCATAATTTGATAAACCTCTAAATGGTGAACTGCCTGTTATCATTTTTAATTTATTCTAATTTTACTGGGTCTAGTAATTTAACGGTTGACATATATGCCAGTAACAAAGAGAAATATACATGAGAAAAGCCAGTGATGTCTGAATAGTTGGTCTCACTTGTTCTTCCACTATTTTTTGCTGCTCTGATATATTACCACTATTTCACGGCCATTTTTATCTTGCTTCTTTTGATTTAGGACAGGGACTGTTATACAAAGCATATCTGTTTTTGTTCCCCTTACTGTGACTTTAATATGTTTTCAATTACTTTGTACAAAGAGAGGTTATAGGGTACGCTGTCCAAGCTTCAATAAGGTTCTGCAATCATTGTAATTTAAGTGCACCATAGCCAGGCTTGTGATTTGAAGCTCAAAAGCTGAAATGTGGAGAGAAGTTGAATAGAAAAGGAAACGCCAGCACTTGGGGAATTTGAAATCAAATTAGTGTAACTCTGCAGCTTTTACTTTGTGCATGCTGGTTTACAATGAATGCAGCTCCTGACAATCTACATGATCAATGCAATCTGTCTCGGTTTTTCTTTTCTTCTTTTTCCCATCCACTGGTTTTGATCTCCTTTTTCTCTTTTTTTCATTTTTCCCATCTGTTTCTCTCCCTCTGTGTTTGCAGAGGTTATTTGGCTGGTGCAAGGAAAGAGAGCTGTGGCAGTTGAGTGTGTACAGATAAGGCGAAGGGAAGAAAGTCATTCAGGCGGTGAGCTTCACTCATTTGTGGGATATACAACTGAAAGGCTACACAGAGGTGCAGACACTGTGAAGGTACTGTGTTTGTTAGTGTGTGTGTATGTGGTTGTGTGTCTATTGTATTTGGGGACGAGTGTAAAGTAGTACTAACTGCAGCACTTGTGGGCATTTTTAATCATTTCTTGTTTGCAGCACTGAAGACTTTTAGTTGGATTGAAGCTTTCCTTTTCAGAGACTTAAAAAGTTAGTTTTAAGTTCAAAGGAACATGTGTGGTATTTGTCAACTGTCATTATTTTTTAAGCTAAGTCTCCACATAACTGTCTTCAAGGATATCTGCTGTCTTTTCATTTTGGGTCTTCAGCTAAAAAGCTGTCTTTTCACTTTTGGTTAATATTCTGTTATTTAATCTTACTCTTAAAAGTTAGGGTTATTATGGAACATTGGTATACCGAAGCTATAGTACTGTGTGCTCAGTATAATTAACTATAGCCTTGAAATATTTTATTTCCTTTAAAAATGCGATTCTGGACTAAAATCATATTATTGTATTATTTATTCATTTTTCCTATTTCTGCTCAAATCTTAAGCAAAATAGTGATATGTTTATGAGTCACTACATTTTTCCATGTTAGAAATTATATGCCATAATAGTGGGCCATAGATATCATAATGTAAGTGGTGTGATAAAAGCTATTTGAAAATTTGCAGCACACTCATTTTCTGGTAATTGTGGGGATCAGAGGAACTATAAAGAAAACACTGATCAAGCATCTTAGTGCACCAATAAGGCCTTCTTTCTAATGTGGAGATATATTGAACGAAAGCCAGCGGCAATATTTAAAATGTCTTGGAGGACTTTTTAAAACCACTGATGAGTTTTTTCTACTTACATTTACATGTAAGAAAGAACATTTATCCACAAACTTTGTAATGCTGAAATTTAAGTAAGTTGAAATTTAGTGTTATCTTCCAGTTTACACACAGGATGCAAATCTCAAGCATGGATTGGAGCTGTCACTTGAGAAAACGAAAAACAGAGGAAATCAGTTTAGGCTTAAGGGAAAGAAAGTTGATGCTCACAAAGTAAGAGATGGATAAACAAAGCTATCACGACATTTTCAAGTGTCAAGAACTATAGTGAGAAATATCATCAAGAAATTCACACAGTGCAGAACATGCCTGCCAGAGCAAACATTTCAAAGACTCTAGTCTTGTTTGAAAGAAAACTAGTGAGAGATGTGTCTTAAGACCCCAGTACAACTGGCAGCACATGAGTGAATCGCTCAGGCAAGTCGGGAATTGTGGTATAAAAGAAGACAATCAAAAGAACCCTACACAAGAATGGATTCCGAAGTTGCAGTGCAAGAAAAAATTCCACTTCTGCACAAGAAAAAACCTGCAAGCTAGACTGAAGTATCCTAAGGACAATCTGGATGGAGAATCTGCATCCAGATTGTCTGACAAAGTGCATCCCTCGGTCAGATACGATGAAGCTAGAGCTAGAGCTCTTTGGCCATAAAGACTTGAAGCCCATTGAAAATCTGTAAGTTGAACTGAAGACCAAGCTCCATGCCAGCAGACCATCAAATCTAGAGGAGCTTGAGAGATTTCCCAAGGAAGAATGGGCGGATTGCTCTGGAGATGTGTGTGAGACTTGTTGAAAACTTAAAAATAAATCACTGCAGGCTGTTATCAAAAGCATGTTATCACGCTTTGGATAACAGCCTGATAACAGCATCAGTTAGCTGATGCTAACTGACTGTTAGCATCAGTGGGTTTAATCATTTTAACCCTGGTAGTTCTTGTTTTTTGTGAAATAATTTTATTTTTGCTTGGAAAGTAAAATAATGTAAGGATCCAAAATAAAACTAGGATGTTTGGAAAAGCTGTGTTTAAAAAAAAATCCTTGCTCTATTTAACAGCACTTAGGAAATATTTGAGGAAAGAAATTTCATTTCATAGGGAATCCTAGCTAATTCTTCCTTAGCTGTACTATATGTTGCAACTTTTCTAATCCTGGCACAAGAAGACAAAAAGAACGTTCTCGTTCTTTTTCTGGATTTCTGTGAGGGAAATGAGACTTTTCCAACCCAGAAAACACACTAGTGAACATCAGAATATGAAATTCAGAAAAAAAGAAAAAAAAATCTGCAGGTTTACTTGTGTTTATTCTTCTTGCTGACTTTCTCAGGAAGCATTGAAAACTGACTCCTTGCAGAACTTAGCAATTAGGTGAGAGTAAGTTCTCTTTTGTCAAATATGTTGTGTATGTGTATTATTACAACGTATAGGAGTTTAGGTTTCAATTATATATAACCCTATAATAGTCACAACTCTGACTATTACAAGTTGTAATTACATTAAATGTTCAGTTCTCCATTGTGGTTTTTGTATGTTGGATTAAGCAATACTCTACCAGACTGATGTGTTGTAATGGATGGTGATCAAGATTGTCTTCATATTGTTTAGTATTTGCAAGTCTTTTTTTTTTTTTTTTGTCTAATTATGAAATGGAGCCAAATCATATTTTTCTTCAGTGTCAAGATTTGAATAAATGAGTGCATAAAAGTGTTAGGGTATTGATTTTATTCTTCCTTTGGAAGCTCGTTGTTAAATGTCAGAATGAATGATAGCACTTAGTATACCTTGCCAGATAGTGTCCATGAGTTATTAAAGTGGGAAGATGGAGCTTTGCCCACATTTTACTTCACTTCATTGCTTAGTGAAGATAGAATATGTGTCTTTTCAGATATAAACACAGTTATGAGTATGCATCGTTTAATTAAGAGCAAGTAATAATAAGTATTTAATAGTGGTTATATACCGCCCAACCTCAGCTTTATTATGTATTTATTAACACATTAATAAATCTTACACAGCCAAGTAAGTTGCAGATTATCATTTGAAGTGTCTGCTATGATCAATTATGATTATTATTGTTATTGTCTTGTACTACTGTTGTCTTTTCAAGTAACTTAGAGGTACTGCTGGATTGAAATGTTTAATCATTTCCTGATGGTCTTACATTTCGAAAGCACATTTTGTTTGTTTCAGATTTCACATTATTTTTATGTATATATTTCTGAATGTCTTAATTCATCAAACTCTACATTTTATTAAAGGTAAACTGATAGATTTTATCTGACTTAGAACAATTGTACAAGTATAAACCTATATTAATACTGTGCACCCGTGTATTATGGGCACCTTCATCCTGCAGCTGTTGTTTGTCCTGAACTGATTTTTGTACCATAAGTTAATTTCAGCTGTAATATTGTTATATTTTTCCAGGTATCAGAAGGTACCATGGTCACAAGAAGCTTCAGTACTGCAGGATGCAGAGCTCTCACAGTGTGTGTAGCGCTTTCCCACTTCAAACTTCCTCTCATTTTCTGTGGTCACTTCCTGGGTGTCCATGGTCAAGGTAAGAAAACCCCCCCAAATTAAACTCTGTTTCTACTACACTGTGCTATGAGGCAGGAAACATGAAAAGGACCAGCTTTTATTTATAGTTCAGGACCACTGTAATCAGAAGAACATCGGTGTTTCCATATACAATCATTTATATTTCTTAGTAAGGCCCTAGTGAGGCCTTTCCTGCCCTTCGACTTGCATATATCAAAAGCATAGGGAAGCATGGGAAGCATGGGAAGAACTCACCTCTCTCACACTTTCTGCTTCAATTGATATCAAATTTGTTATTTATAAAGTATCAGTTGTTCTCTGGTTCCAGGTGGATGTGTTTTATTTTGCATTGTATTGTTGGAAGGTCATTTTCACTTGAATTTTTTAAAAATTCATTTTGGTCCCAAAACACAATAAGAGTAAACTTAAAGACTCTGCAACATCATATCCTAGGTGGAAGCACCAGTGACGCTATATGATGAGGTATGTAAGAATAACAGTTTGAATGTTGTTTTATATTTTGATAGATAAGTAATACAGCATGTTAAAATCTGTACATAATCTATATAATGTGCAATAGCACACTATATGAGATCCATAGTGAGCTGCAGAGCAAATTTAATCCCCATATCCTAGAGAGACAAGGCCACTATGCCCTCTGTTGTCAAGGCACTCCACTGGCTTCCATCCCTCCCTGTGACTGGTGTTATTTATAGCATGGCAGGAATAGGTACACTAACAAGTGACAAAAGCTTAAAATATACACGCACACGTATACACACTCACATATTCTGAAGAACAGACACTAGTGCACACTAGTTCCAACTTTCAGGGGTGGTAAGGGGCAGCAACAAGGTTAATGCATGAGAATCGAGTGCGGGGTATTCAGTCTTTATAAAATTAGCTCTGATTAATGGAGCTCAGCTGTGGCATGTGCCAGGGTAAAATGTGTGGGAGGACAGATGAGGACATTCCACACCAGAAAAAATAATTGATCCATCTTAAGAAGCAGATATTAAATACTTGCCACAGTTCAGTTACTATTCTTTTTTAAACTGCTTTGTCTGTCACAGTAATACTGAAACATTTTTACTTAATGCTATAATCCACACTTGCTTATCAGATGCTTGCTTATCAGACAAAGAAAGCTTCCCACAGATCTTTTGACCTTAAACCCTGAAAGTTAGTTTTATAATTGGCTGAAAGCTAAAAAAAAAAAACGTGTTTGTGGTTGACATCTGGTTATTGGCTTCCCATGCTTCTATGCCTTCTGTTGAGGATATGGTATTCTTGTCAAGGTGAACTGCCTGCTGCAGAGACACAGGCAGGAGATTTAGCTTGTTCTCTGTGCTGCCAGTTTGCTATGCTCTTCACATGTAAGTAATGACACATCACATTATAAATAAATAAATAAACTGAAATAACTAAATCTAGTAGTTTTTACCCCTCAGTCATAAAAGGCTGATAGGGTATGGTAGTCAGCCTACTGGCCGGGCGGGCGTGTGGGCAGCGTGGACACCTAAGATTTTGAAAGTAATAACTCGAGAACAAGGCGACATAGGATTATCAAGGTTAAATCTTGGACAAGTTCGAATCACGGTGTCCTTGAGCTCAAGGTACAGGTCAGAGGTCAAGTTTTCTGAAAACTTTGTGAATGTGATAACTCGGGAGCAAGGAGACATATTTTGAATTAGTGTGTCTACTAGGAGGCTGAAGGGTAGCACTGCCAGTTGCTATTTTTTGACTATAAACATTAGACACTAAAACCACCAACATGGGTCATGGACTGCACTCCTTTCCTGCAGTTCTCTGCAACCTGCCCAGTTCTCCATGGTTATAGTTGTCTTTATAGTTGTGGCTCTAAAGTTAGTACAAAGCACAGCAGCAAAGCTATTCACCAACACTTCACTTGAGTCCTTGCAAAATTACTTTGGCTTCCTATTCACTACTTCGTCTTTTTCTAACTCGTCTCTTTAGGGGTCGCTACAGCAGATTATCTGCCTCCATCTCACCCTATCCCCAGGATCCTCTTCTGTCACACCAATGCTCTGCATGTCTTCCTTCACTACATCCATGACTTTTCTCTGTGTTCTTACTCTTTTCCTCCTGCCTGGCAGCTACATTTTCAATATCCTTTGCCCAGTTAATTATCTTTTCATTGCAAAAGCCATCTCAGCCTTGCATCTTTAACTTTGTCTCCACAGCTGTGCCTCTGATGTAGTCATTTCTAATACTGCCCAGTTTTTGTTCACTCCGAGTTAAGATTTTAGCTTCTTCAATTCTGCCACTTCAGCTCAGCCTCCTGTCTTTTTGTACACATCATAGCAGATCTCGCTACCATCTGGTAAACCTTCCCTTTAACTCTATTCTTCAGCCACAAATCACTCCTGAAATTCAGTTCACCCTGCTTGAAACCTGCTTGTACATTCTGTTGCTGTGAATTGTTGACCCCAGGCATTTAAACTCATCCACCTTTATTACCTTTGCTCCTTGCATCTTCACTTTAATCTTCACTTCAGTGCATGCTCCACTTTATTTCTCAGAACAATAACTGATTCACCCTCAGAGTGGAGAATCAATTACAAAGGGGGGACTGTGTATTCACCATTTCTTTGGAACAAACTTTCTTTTATCATTAAATCAATAAAAGCTGTTCCCCATTTAAAAAAAAGAAAACAAAAAACGCCTGTGCAATTTGATTTTTGTGTAATTTCTTATAATATTTTCTTAAAATTTTACTCTAGCCTCTTTTTCACTTGTTTGTATTTATATTTTTCTTTCATTCATTTTATGTATTTTGGAATGTTATTATGTGTCTTTGAAGCAACTTATAACTTACACATGACTTTGGTCAGTATTATTATTATTGTTATTATTTTAGATCTTGCTGATGATAGGACAGCCTTCATTACAAAATATGTATAAGTTAGCCAACTAGGTAAGGTTATGCTGATTACTATGAGGTCAGAATGATGCCTTTGGCAGTTCCAAGTATACAGTAAGTAGTCCTGTTGTTTGTTTTATTTATTAAATTTTTTTAAATATCCCACACACTCCAAAATTTACTATATGATGAATAAACCTCTTTTAAGAAAAATGATGAAATATGCAATATGATTCAAAATGACCACTTTGGCATTTTCCAGTGTAAACACTGTTTTGTAAGATAAGCATTTTTGTCAACACACTGTAATACTTTTGGCTGATGTAAATCAGCGTCACCCAGAGGTATGAGCTCATGTTACTGCTGCACTCATTCTTAATTGCACTGGTTAACTGCATCATCAAATAGCCTAAAATAGGAAGTGTACTGTATGCTCATCTTGTGCCATCATATAAAACTGTCATGCAATTTTAATACATCCGTTATAGTAATTCTGCCAAGTCACGATCTCTGATTAAACAATCAGTGTAAATGATATGCAAGTAATTTCTTAGACACACTGGACAACCCCGGGAACAGCACTGGAGGCACTTCAAATGCTTGTAATGTGCCAAAAGACAACTCTGCCTTATAAGTAGCAGTGGAAGCCTGCCAACCACCTTCCAGATTGATTCTTTTCATTACCAAGAATAAATGGTTATAGAATCTATGAGTAACGTTGTGACTGGCACTGAAGACGCTAATGTATTTAAGTTGAGTGTGGGAAAGTAGAGTTTGACAGCTAAACAGATTGTGTCAGGTGTAGTGTTTTACATTTACACAATGAAAAGTGCCCGAAGCTGCAAGAGGGGACATCGAAAGGCTTCACTGCACTGGCACTGCTCACATTTTTCAACCTCTTCCCGTTAGTACTCTTTGATTTGCAGTGCTATATATTTGTGGTACCAATCAGCATATATAACAGTAGCTGCTTTAGCTTTCGTGTAATATGCAAACACATTCTTAAAACATCATTGCAAGAAACTTTTTATATAATTATCCTGTTTACTGTATGTTTTATTACAGGAGAGAATTGCAGTGGTTTAGTTATTTCTTCATAGCTTACTTTCTTGCTTATATTAAGTAAACATACCAGAGGGTACAGATAGAGTCAAGATACAGCTGTGGCTGTCGTACCATTTGTCACTGCAGGCATTTATTTGATCTAGACGCCTGGGCCAACCTTCAAAACCTTGAGAGAGCATGGCAGACATTCAAAGCGGGAGCATGGTGGTGCAGAAATAAAACAGGCCTGTAGCCTTTCTGAAAGAACACCTGTAATAAGTGAAGCAGAGTCCTGGTACATTTGGCACTACTTACAGAAATCCAACTCTGTGGTAGATCAGTATGACAGTGGGAATTACAAAACTGTCAAAAGTAGTCTTTAAGCATGAGCATGCAGCATTTGCTGGGCAGGCTCAAGTGATAATTACAGGATTGTGGTACTTTAATTTCTGCTGGTCTCTAAGCTTCAGAAGTGAGGGGCACACACAGCATACCCAATCTGCTACTTGTGTTATAAACACAAAATCTCATCTCAATACAAGCCAGTAATTTTACTGCTCGAAGAAACAGGAAACCTAGTCTTACGTGTGCCTCAGTGGAATTAAATCAGAAAAATCTGTACCATTTATATTTCTTACTTTAGGTTGTTGGTTGAGGACATCAAAAACATCAGAAGGGGAAAAAAAATGCAATTTCCACACTAAATGGCTATTTTAATATACTTTACAGCATACCAGTATATATACTATGTTAGCAGACACTAGTGATAAAAGCAGTCAAAGCAGTCAGCTGTATCGTCAGCTACTGCTAACCCAAACAAGTGCAGCAGCACAAGAAATCCACATGGAAGTTTTGATCTGCTAGTAAAGAAGCATCGATTTTAAATACTGAGTTTGACAAGCAGGCATCCCAGTTGTGTTAGCGTGTATCTTAGTTAGCAAACAAACCAGGATCCCTCATCTGCTTCTGTGCACACTGCTTCTTTTTGATTCTGGTCATCTTGTTCAAGTTTCCTGCTGCAGTACCTGCTCTTCTTTCAGTGACCTTTTAAATGTGCTTATGCAGTGTAATTTTCCCAGGAGCTTGTTTTGGCTTTCCTAAGTTACAAAGTCCCAAAACAGGAAGTTGTAAGGTGGAAATGGAAATGAAAGTGGTTCCATACCTAGTTTATTGTGTCACATAATACATAATATTAAAAAAGGACTGTGGTGCTAAATTTCTCTGTATTGTTAATAAAGCCATTTAATTCCCCCTTATCTGCTTTTAAAGAAACTTATTGAATAATATTGATATTAAGACTCTTTGTCATCTAATAATACATGTTGTTGCTTTGAATGCTGTCATTGGCGTCGCCTGTGAAGACGTGTCCACTTTCATTAAAACACTAGGTGGCACTATTGCTTTGTTTCAAATTAGTAACTATTTTAGGTAGAAATGATGTGTCAAAAGGACAGGGATTTAATTATTTGATAAGTACTATAAGGTGACTTAGTCTATAGTGTTTATTCCTTGAAGTTGAATCCCTTCCTGAGATACTTTACTGTATTCATATTCGTTTTCATTTGAAAGGTAATGTAAATCAAACCTCTTAATATACAGAGATTTTTACAGTTTAATGCTTGATATTAAAAACAAATTTGTTTAACAGAGATGCTGTGCTGTTGAGAGTGGGGTGATTTTCTTCCTTTTGTTTTCTAGACCTCTGTGTCTGCAGTGTGTCTTATTTTTTTAATGAAAGTGTGGAGTCATCTAACATTCATTAGCCCAAACACTGGTGTTGTAGTCAATTGAAAAAGCCCACAGCTCAGCAGGGTGCGGCTCCATTACAACACAAATGACTTCAGAAAGCCATCTTACGAAAACCACTATTTAGGGAGTTCATTTAGGATGCCTGGTTGCACTTGCTTATTCTGATGACCTTAATGTCACTGAGCCAAAACACATCACGGTGGAAGGGTTTTTGTAGCAGTGTTTATTTTAGGAGACTGACTGGTGCCGCTGTGTTTTTCATCTGCTTCACTCTGATTTACCAATGTATAGGGTTATGAAATATTACGGACTATAAAAGTCATGGCACATATACCGCCCAGTACAGAACTGGGGGAGTGAAGTCTCAGTGGACTATGTCACAGTCACAGCCTGTGACTCAGTGCACAGAGCAAGCCTCATTAAATCTGGCTTTACGCTTCCCACGAGCAACACCTCTTTTACAACTGAAATGGCTGTGATAGTAATGTTTATTCAGGAATAAATGATATAAATGTGACACAGTAATTTTGTGTTATGAGGTTGCAGCCTTTAAATTGTTTTCTCGAAGAGTTGCAGCATAAAAAAAGACATTTGAGTTTGAATTAAATTTTGTCATTCAGCTAGAAACTCCTGCCCAGATCAACCTCAGCGACTAGTTCGTCTGCATCATAGGAAACTAGCAGTGAGACGTTCAGGGGAGGAGAGACAAACATTAGCTGCAAAACAAGACAAAGCGAATTATTGTGGCACTCCTGGAGACAGTGTTGCTATCACACTCTAGTCATTTTCTGTCCTCTCTTTGTGAGCTTTTCTTAAATCGAATTGTATCACATAATAATGTCAAGATGGACCTCCTAAAGTTGTTATGGAACTGCAGATGTTTAGGTGTAAAAGGAGATCCAGAGACCATGTGTGAGGGATTGTGTAATTCCTTTTGTGGCTCGTGAGCTTTCTAAAAGCGGATAAAACGAACCTGATTCGATGACACCACCAGAATTTGCACATACGGGAAATGTGCAACATGGCATTTTTGGAGCCAGAGTTATTCTTGCAGATCAAATTCTAACTCTACAGCTTCAGCTTTTGTCAGTTTAACATATCTAATATAGGCCTCCTATCACAGATTTCTAATCCATGTAGACTAAAGATTCCAGGGAGATTTGTTTTTTGCTGTCTACCTTAAAAGAAGTAGTATATAATAAAATAAATCAACTTGTGGATGGGTGTTATCATTTCTATTTCATTTGATTCTTTTCTGCATTTGATAATTACTTAAATAACATTGACCAAATATTTGTTCGTGTTTTACATTTAATATTTCTTGTATAAACACTAAAGTTATGGTTTATAATTCTACTGTAATGGCATCCACATAAAGGTCAAGCCCATAACCCTCTTGAGAAAAACAAGATGAAAAGTGTGCAACAAAAATAAATACCTACAGCTATAATGGAACAGGTTTCTGTAGCTTTACCTGCCTTGAGGGAAGCATTGAAGCTGCAGCATAAAAGGTCTAGTGAACCTTGTCATCTTGCACAATGACCCCTGCATTGTGTTCTCTTGTTTAATGCACCTTTTCCCCTGAGAGAGCCCGGCTTTCATTGACCCATTGTGATCCTGCAGCAGTCGTACCTGTGGGCTCAGGAATTAGGTATGTTATTGCATACTCTTGAGACACCAATTATGGAGATCTTTCGGTTTTTGAAATCATACTCAGTACTTGTGCTTTTGTGACTCTAACTGTGCATGAGGATTTATTTGTGTGCTGCTCTTATAAATTTAGCTTTGTTGCCAAGTGGGAAGACTCCAGATGTCCTCTGAGTGTTTAAGTGTTTGTCCTCTGAGCATGATGGTGTTGTGGCGGGGGGTGTGGCTGCATGACTGGGCACCTGCTTTGGTGCTAGCATTGACACTGTTCTTCAAAATGACATCTGAGGGAGGGAGGGACCTTTCTCCATATGCATCACAGTCTCATCAAGTCTTGCAGCCTGCCCCAGATTAATGGAGCTGAGAGCTGATTATGCAGGGCTGTACATCATGTCTTTCTAACTGCCTGCTGCTCTTTCTGCTTGTCAATGATCCACCCTTCTAGAGTCTATGCTTTCATGGAAAATGTATTCTGTTGCTTTCAGAATGAAAAACACCTGTTGTTTACTCCCAGACGTATGATATGTTTGAGCAGTTTTCATGTAGTTGTAGATAAAACTACATGGTTGGTGAATCTTCCTACTATCCTTATGGTTGCTACTACTATGCTGGTACTATAGTCACTTGTAAAGATGTCTGCCAAGACCATACAACTTGGAAATTTTAATTAGAATTTGAAAGATGTGGTTTTTGCCACATGTGGGAACTGTGTTTTATTGGACACCTGTTTTTACCCCCAGAATTATGCAATATTATATTCTTAAACAGTTTGTTATTAAACTGTAAAGAAAGTACCAGTTTGGTAAAACATCTCCACCTTTGTAATTGATATACATAATTGTAAAGCCATCTATCAAACACAGTTTAAATACAGTTTTTAAAGCACTTGCACCATATTGTATCCCTTAGTTGACAGGACATGGACATAGTGTGGGTCTAGGAGGTTGGCATGGCATCCTTTAGGTCATTTGGGTTGTGGGATGGAGCCTCGAAGGTTTGGTTTGTTGCAGTGTATTACGTGGATGCCCAGTCAAAATTGAGTGCAGGAAGTCTGGATGGCAAGTGAAATATCTTAGACCGTTGACATGTCCTTTGTTGATGTTGAATAGTTTGTGCACCACAGGGCACTCTGCAACTTTGACAAGTTGTGATAGTAAAAACAAGATTATTTATAAATGGCATTTTCTTTTTGCATAAGTAAGGATTAGGGATGTTCCTTTGGACTAGTTTCTTAGTGTTGGGTCTATGCAGGGGCCTCCTCCAGGTAGGACATGCCTAGCTGGAACACTACACAGGAGGCGCCCGCTCACCCACCCCCTGCTTGGGTTTTATCATTGTCCTCCTGGGAGAGATCTTGATTATTAGGGAGTACCATTTAGGTGGCATGTGCCGAGGTAATACCAACGTCAGTGCCAGGCTTCAAGGTTTCAGAACATTGCCACATGATAATGAAATGGTCGTATTATTCAAGTAGTTTTAATCATCTGTCAAATCAGTGTACATCATATAAATGCTGGGGGATAATATGCAAAGTATTTGATGAGTAATTTGTTAAATGTGCTGCAACAAATTGTATTTTAAAATTTTGCAAAACATTAAAAGGTACGGCATGTATGGCATCTTGTAGATTTAATTCATGACAGTGTCACACTAGAAATTGTAATTAAATGGATTGGAAATACTAATATACAGACATTTTAACTCTGAAGGCCTTAACTGCTGAGTTGGGTTACCTGCATGTGTAAATTACCTCAGTCGCGGCACCCCGTGAGCCCAGCCCAGTGTGGGGGATGGATTAATCTTCCCAGCACATTATTGAATGTGTTCCCTTGCTTGGGAGCAGCCGATAAATTGTGCTTGTCACAATGGCCCTGCACCTGCTCTCCACAGCCTTGGAATTTCTAACAAAGCGTCACATTTCTGAACATAGCACTCAGGGACATAGGGAAAAAAAACAGTCACAACATGGATAGAAAATGCTTGAGGATGATATGAAGTGTGTCATTTGGAGGTTTACCAATAGAACCATAGCAAAGCCAGGTAGAGAAACCTAGTTGTTATTTTACATGGCATACTATACTTAATGTGAACATCAGGATTTTAAAATGTAATTATTTAGAGATAAATAATGGTGTGGTCTTAAAAATCAATAGTAACTGCCACTGGACTATTTTGAGCAACATGGGTTGCATAGTCAATGAAATATTCTTAGCAGTGACATTTTATATAACCATTTAGAACAAAATTGTTTACATTTTGACATCTAAATTAGCTACTGTTGTCTATTTAAAATCACCGCTGAATCCATATCTTTAGGGTTGCACAATTCTGTGTTACTCCTTTTTTTTTGGTGTCTACAGCAATACTGCGTTTTAGTGTCTTGCTGAAGATATGTGTTCTGGCTGCTGATGTTATTGAATGTTAGTTTGGATGTAGACTCCTACATACACTGGCCTTTGCAACTATAATGTCTGCACATGATTCATGCAGACTTGAAATTCTTGGCTATTAACAGCTACAAACAGTCCACAGAGCAGAATTAGCCAGCCAGCTCAATCTGACACGCTTAAACACACATCGACTATGAATATATTTCATTTGGAAACAAACGCAGAAGAATGAATGGACTCCCTTTACATCATTTGCACTGCTCAATAATTGAAACAGCTCCCACAAGTATATTTTTTCCACTGATCTCCCCGTACCTCTTTTCATGCAATTATTGTCATCCAGATCAATAGTCAGTACACTCCACTGAGCGCACTAAAGACTATTGACTTTACAAAAGTCTTGGAATTTTTTTTTCCACATTGCTCTTTTTGTTTAGTTGCTGATTCAACAACTTTTCTTATATACTAAGCACATTGCATAGCTTCATTTGAGCCTGAAATGTTATGTCCATCTGTGACTTGTACTAATATGCAGTGTGGTGTAAAATTTCAGTGTCACCAATAGGGGGAGCTTGCACACTTGCCATCATATTTGTTTCTTGCAAGCTCTCTTTCAGTCCTTCGTCGAGCAGTTTTATTCATGCCATCCCATGTAGCCCTTCTGTAGCCTTTGTTTTTCTCTCCACCCAAAAAGGTCACATGCTGTATATTTTCCGTGATAATTTTTATTGTTTTGTCACATTAGTGCTTGGTGGTTTGCAGTGCTCAGACAGCAATGCTTATTTTGCTTCATTGTGGAGTCACTAAACAAGACCACTGACACCAGTTGTCAGATGAATTTCACTACATCTCCTACTCCATCTTCACCTTCGTCATTCATGTCTCTTTGTTTTTCACTCACTTCTCTCTCTGCGTTGACTTCCTACACCAATACCACCCATCCCTATTTCCCACCTTGGCTTCACTCACGCAGTTTCATCCCCAGAGGTGAAGAGCAGACTCCTATAATTACCCAAGTGTCTGTGAAATGAATCATTGGGCGGCTGATTGAGCTGCATGATGGGAAACATCCATCCTGAGTAGTACGACTGAGTGTTCTCCGCCCTCTACC
Organism: Pundamilia nyererei; assembly: GCF_000239375.1. Taxonomy (NCBI): domain Eukaryota; kingdom Metazoa; phylum Chordata; class Actinopteri; order Cichliformes; family Cichlidae; genus Pundamilia; species Pundamilia nyererei. The sequence continues at coordinate 226,673 of NW_005187615.1, forward strand.
CCATCTCTCTGCTGATGCCCAGGGCTGGCACGTGTGCATACTCATTGCCACCGCTGAGAGAGAAAGGGTGTGGTCTGCAACCGCTGCATGCTGTACTAGAATCCCTGACAGCTGACAAGGAAATTTAGTAATCATGAATGCTCTTACATAAACAACTCAAGCAACACACGGATTACTGCGCTGGCATGATTGCAATTATAAAATTGTGAGACTGTGCAAAGATTTGAAATCATGCATGGCATAATTGCATGGCCCACCTAATAAGATGCACATGTGTGTTCGAGAGTTTCTTTTACCTTCTTAGTCTCTTTGGTTGTATAATTTGAGCACATGCTCCTACCTTTAGCTGTTTATTTAGAGGCTGTGCACACTGTTGTGTGACATTTCATTGTTTTGAAAAGAATATGAGGCTTATCCTCGTCCTTTTAAGTTCATTTTGATCCCTCACATTACCCAAGACTGAGTAAAGATACCAACAGTTTTTGATTGTTTTGATTAAAAAAAAAATAGAAAGATAAAATATAATAGATGGTTATCCAGATCAAAGAAGGTAAATTCTTGTTCACAGTTTGACTTTTCTTGTCAGACAAACATGGCAATTTCTGCAAAGCTCAACCTAAAATAAATGTTTATTTTGTTGTGGTTATTGGTCTGTACTTGTACTTTGTTATTGTTAAATTAACTATCCAAAAGCAGTTTCTTACCACAGTTACTGCTGAGTGTAGCAAACTAAATATGTTTATTTTTATGTGCCAATAAATCTGAGCGTTTGTGACAGAGATGAAACAGCATGTGCAAACTAAGTGCCTATTTTCCTTGACTGTTACCAGACTAGATACACCACAAAGTTGCAATCTCTTCCTAATGTTAAATGGATAAAAGGCACCACTTTTCAGATCTTAGATAAAGGCAGAACTGTTTACTTGGGTCAGGTGACTTGTTAGCAGTAAATGTTCTTTCAACTTGACAACATGATCAGTCTCTGTGGTGGCTCCTCTCGCAGCTTTCCAAGTCGACAAAACCAGATCATTGTGAAATCACCTGATGATTTCCCAGGAGGAATAAATGACATGACTGTTTACATTACTGAGTAGTATAAGTTCCTGGGGACTTAGTCACCTTCAGATGTAATAAAACCTGCATCTTTAAAGCTTCCTGACAGATACTCAGCACACCCTCAGTGTACACATTGGAAGGATTTTAAAACATCATCAACATTTTTTTTAAATGTTTATTTATAAGATTTTAAGTTCAAAGTTACATAACGTCACACCAGACAAAGGACATAAGATTCAAAAACAATAACATTTAAGCACAGAAAAAAAGAAAAGAAAAACCAGAAACCAAACACGCAACAAAAAAAACCCAACAGGAAAACAGGAAAGAAAAGGAAAAAAAATTATATAAATAAAAAATAAATAAATAAATGAATAAAATAAAATTAAAAATTAAAAAAATACACCGGTTAGCCAGTACAATTCAAAAGTTCAAAAGAAACACCATTGTACAAAGAAGATGATCTTCTGTGTGAGTTTAGACAGGGCAACAGAGAGTTCACCAAGACCAAAAAATGTGGGAAACAAGTCCAGGAAGGAATCAGGGCCCGACAGAAGTGCAGTTTCACACAAACACAAAGTGCAGTCAAATGGGTTAAAGTTTATGTTGAATTCACATTAATATGATTGAGAAAAGGGCCCCAGATTCCGACAAACTTAAAATGGGTGTCAGCCAAACGATAACGAACCTCTTCAATATACAAACAAGCAATCATCTCACGTAGCCAAACCCTGAACAATGGAGGAGATGGTGATTTCCAGGCTCTAAGAATAAGTATTTTAGCTACAATCATGCCAAACATTAAGGCTTTCTGAAGAGGATGTCTGAGTTTCAATATCATCAACATTTTTATGCAGTTTACTTTCACTCTTACGTTCTGTATTTAAAGAGAAACACTCTTTAGTAAAAACATTGCTACACTAAGCCTTCATGGTTTGAAGGCTGTTGACACAGACAGTGTTGACGACTCTCTGTGTGCCAATGGAGTATATTGCATTATACAGTAGATCCAGCTGAAATTATGCCTTGTACAGTATGTTAGTATGAGGTAGCTTCATTCAAGTTCAGTTAATAAAACACGTATTTCTGTTCCAAATTTCTTTTAACGTTGATTTAAATAATATGTTTGTGGATTAGTTTTGCATCAACTTCATATCGTCTATTTACTGTGGATGACATTGTATTGAATATGAAATAGTATGCAAGGTCCTGTTTATTCCTGCATCCTGTTATGAGTAAGTGCTGTGCCAAATGCTTAATTTCATGCATCCACACATCGAGAGAAAGTTATTTCAATACACTTTTGGAGTGGCAAGTCCGCAGTGCAACTTCAGTCACATTTGCGCTCAGCGCTTTAGCTTAAACTCAACACTAAAGCTTTGGTTTGCTCTGTCAGAGCTCAGTGCGGCTGCTGCTTTGATGCTGACTCTGTGCTCACAGAGACGAGGAGAGATAGGGGCACAAACAGTGTGTGACAACAGCCCTTCTCTCTGACTGGCATTAGACATGGGACTTTATACTGGGGAGAGGATGAGTGCTGTGACAAAGTCAATAGGACAGAAGGGGAATGGGACTGCATGGGCCTGATTGTTTAATTAGACTTTACTTCATGGCATGCCAAGCCAAATGAAAAAAGGGGGAAAAAGTACTGGGGACAAAAGTCTGATATGCTTGGCCAGAACTCATTCTCACAGATTGTGATGGGCTCATGAGATTCTGGTGAGTTGCTGATAGTGTTGTCATTGTAGAATTAGCACTTGTGTTCAAAGCCAAGACTTTTCATATAAACAATCACATTTTTTTTACATCATTTTTATTCATGCTTTATGAACTTGCTAGCATAGTCATGTAGTGTGACAGTGTGCATTTACAAATATTTCCTACACATTTCACTATATCGAACAGTGTATTAGCCACCTGGTATAACTCATTGGTAACACCCATCTCTATCAAGGATTGAGGTAGCAATTGATACTTGGAGCTCCAATACTGTCACTTTGGGCCAAGAGGACAAAGCTTTAGTTTGCTGCCACTGAAATCTACATTTTTTACCCTGCCTGGCAAGTGTGTAAATGACAACACTGTCTCGCTCTCAGTCAAATAAGAGCCAGACAAAACTAGAAATGTTTGTGTTGTTTGTTAGTTCTGATGATATTCTGGCACATACAGTCAGGTCCAGAAGTATTTTGAGAGTGACACAGTTTTCTGTAGTTGTATCTCTGACACCACCAAAGTGGTGGTAGAGGTCGTCATCTACTAATCGGAAGGTTAATGGTTCGAACTTTGACTGCTTTAGTCTACATGGCAAAGTATCCTTGGAGAAGACACTGAACCCCAAGTTGGTCCTGAATTGTTCAGAGTGTGAATGTTAGCTAGGTAGCACATGGACGGAGAAAAAAAAGTTGCTTGTATGAATCTGTGTGAATGGATGAGTGAGACCGCGTTTTGAGTGCTTAAGTAGAAAAGTGCTACGTACAGTAAGAACCAGTCCATTTTTCAATCACAGCGGATTTGAAATTAAACAACTAAGATCTGATTGATGTACAGACTTTCAGCTTTAATTCACTTGTTTTAACAAAAAATGATTAACCATTTAGGGGTTATAGTCAGTGTTTATATCAATATTTTTTTTGTTATAAACTCATAGTTTATAACATGACAAACTAACATTGTACACAAGTTGTTTACTTTTAACTCAAAGGTTAAAACAAGTCCAGAGATCTATTAACAGTGATTGCCCCAGCGACTTCACAGTAGGAACAGGTACAGGTAGAAATGATGGTACATTTCTACAAGTCTGACGACTCATCACTGGTTTTGTTACACTTTGACATTCAGGCTACGTCCACATGTACCCGGGTATTTTTGAAAAGGCAGATTTTCTATACGTTTGCACCTTTCGTCCACACGTAAACGGCGTTTTCGGTCACTGAAAACCGAGATTTTTAAAAACTCCTGCCAGGGTGGAGATTTTTCAAAACTCCGTTTTTGCATTTAGTGGACGAGGAAAACGGAGAAAACGCAGCGTCAAAGGTGCGCGCCTTTTTTGACGTCGCACTGTGCGCCACCTTATTATTTCGGTAAAATGGATTTCTACAATGGTGGACTTAGACAAAATACTGTTACTGTTAACTTTACTCTCTGCAGTGTTTACATGCTTACATATACAACATAGTTTCTGTCCCTCCACACATAGGACTCAGTTCTGCTTCTATGCGCCATCTTTGTTTACTCTTTCCCATCCAGGTTTCTAGACTTCTGATTGGCCAACATTTCTACACGGTTAGGAATATATTGCCACCTGCTGCTTTGGCATGTTCCTAGCAGCGCTTTCCTTCGTTTTTGCGTTTACGTTTGGACAGGATTAAAAAGAAAAAACGAAAACGGAAAATCTCAGTTTTCAAAAATGCCCGTGTGGACGTAGCCTCAAGCTTTGGCTGCTTGTCAGAGGTCAGTATGTACTCATGTTTAACATCATTCTGGGTTGATGTTCTTTGTTGCAAGCTTTGTGTTAGCAAATTGTCTTTGCATATTATTACAAAGAGTTGATGTCTTATTAGTAGACCCAGTTGTTTCTAGTTGTTTCTAGGCACGGTTTCCCATCACGTTCTTAAAAATACCACTTATGTTCATATTTCCTTAATTGAAATTTGGATACAGTTTTTCTCCTCCTTCCACATGAACTAAAATCAACTGATTGTAGCACAAGTTTATAGAAAAAAAAAGATTAAAAAAAAGATACTTAGTCATCGGCAGTGTTGGGACTAACGCGTTATTAAGTAACGCGTTACAGTAACTACGTTATTATTGCGGTAACGAGCACGGTAACTAGTTATTATGCCAAAATCAGGAACGCGTTACTCGTTACTGGGATTTAGATAGGGTCGTTACTCGTTACTTCGTGTGGTGGCTATCGCGGAGCTTCCACAGATTCAGTAACATTAGCAAGTGGTGGAGGCCAGCAGGTGGATGAAGGAAAAGGGACGCAGAAGGAAAAGAGACCCGAGGCGGCCGCCGGTCCAAGTGTGAACTGAACTTCAGGTAAGAAGTTCTGACCTGCAGTCTCTCTGGGTCAGATATGAACCAAGTTTAGGTGGAGTTTATTTTCGTTTTTCTGACTTTTTCCGTACTGCGTGCTAGCTAGCATGACGGTGTTTCTATACAGCTGGGTGGGTGCTATGAAGTTAATGATGTTGAACTTTATTTTGTTCATAAGTTATTAGAGTTGTCAACCGCCCCGTCTGGTATTCAGAGAAAATATTACGCGTTTCTTATTGAGGTGAAAAGGAACAGTTTGTCCCGTAATTCAGCTACAATGAAAAAGACACAAAGCTGGAGTTATTCTGTGTCTTTGCTGCACAGCTGCCTCTTATTCTTTCATTCTCCCCCCTCCCGCTCCCGTTTCTACTTCAATCATGAAACTGATCAATGATCAGCTGATCGGCTCTCTTGTTTGTTTATCGCCCACTTTGCACCGAAAGAGGAAACCAGCAGATGTGGCGCTAAACAACAGCAGCACGTTTAAGCTTGATCAGCTGTTGTTAGAATTTATTTAATATTAATTTCTAGTATCAGCTGATGTTTGCTGGAGCCACAGCTGTAAACCTGCTGGTCAGGATGGTTTGAATATGTGGTGAGAGGGAAACATGAAGATGAAACCAGGAGATGTCCTTACTGAATCATCAGAGCTGAACAAGTGATGGAGAAACAGGTTTACCCTTTAGGTGACTTTAATGAGTTGAAGGGAAGTTATGAACTGTTTCTGAGAGACAAATAACCCCAGGATCCTTTTTTAGGTAGCTGACAGCTGGTAACTGTGCAGGTGCGGATCTAGCAAAGTTTTGCCAGGGGGGCCAGGTAGGGCATTAACAGGGAGAGGGGGGCACAAAGAAATACTTTTCTTTCTTATTCTCATTTAAAGTGTCTCGCTTTTAAAAAATAATTATCTGAATCTTACAACAAACGATTGATAGATTGATGCATATATACCATCAAAACAGTGTACATCACTGTCACAACAGCGTTTATTTTCATTCAAAGGCTTTATGATTTTTGCTATAATGGCGGGCTCTAGTCAAAATGTCCGGGCCAATTTTCTGTCCCAGTCCAGCCCTGTATGCAGCTCATCTGCAGTCTGGTGTTACCTACATCTTCCTATTCAGAAGGCAGAATTTCCAAGTTCTGAGTACAATCGAAAGCACCACGACTGCAGTTTTTGTGTTGGATGCAAAAGGTGCACATGACGCTGTGACGTAGGCTAGAATCATGGCAGCAGTCAATGACGGTCCAGGCGTGGGATTTCTTACGTGGAAATATGCACATTATCTTTTCCTTTCTATTGGTAGGTGGCACAATGCACTTGTGGCAAGTAAGCAAGCTAGAAGACTGGCAAAGTTATGGAAGCAACACATTAACAAGAGAATTCTGAGTAAAACCAAAGTTACTTTCCCTAGTAACTAGTTACTTTGAAAGTAACGAGTAACTTGAAGTAACTGAGTTACTTTTGATAGAAGTAACTAGTAATGTAACTCAGTTACTATTTTAAAGTAACTTACCCAACACTGGTCATCGGTCTGTCCACAAGTTATCTTTACTTGATTCTTCTGATTATAGACCATTACATCCACCTTTTCATAGGTGATCTTGTCACAGCGTTTCCTTGATGCCATATTTTTGTTAACTTTTAACTTAATAGTTAATAGTGTCACTATTCAAATACTTTGACCTGGAAGTGCAGTTGACACATAAAATATACAAGAAAAACAATTCTTTTAAAAGTCCTTGTTACTTACCCAGACAGCAATAAAACATAATTTTCGTAGACGGATCCAAAATCAGTAATTCACCTCAGTGTTGCAGTTTCTTTTACTGACTTTCAGAGGTGATTGGTGCATTAGCCACCTGGTTTGCCATATGCTTTGTGAGTTGACAAAAAATGACACCTGAGTAGACGAACTTTCTATATTTTTCCACGTCTTCATATGAATAAATAAATAAGTAAATAAAACAAAAAACCAATAAAGGGACAGTCCCGTGCAACTATATAATTTACAAGTAGAGAAGTGTTGAAAGATGAGATCCGTATCTCTTGTCCAGTATGCTCTGCTAATGCAGTGCATGTGCATGTTTGTGGACTTTGCTGTTTGACACAAAGAAGTCCAGCTTGTATATTACATCCTTGTTCCAAGGTATTTTTTGACTGTATTATGGCTTGTATCTCTCCGCTGAACATATCCATATAAAAAGACACTGGGTATTTCCCCACAGGCTACTCTAAATATACTACTTTTCTGAAGCACACCTGTTTTAGCACTAAAGATTGGGGAGAGAGATTCCCACCTGTCCTCGGAAATTGACAGTGCTGTGTTGTGTGACATCTCTTTGCTGTGACTGGGTTCTCTGGGTAATCCAGTGCATATGGAGCAGTACCCTGACAACTGCAGCAGCTCCCCAGCAGCCTGAGAGAGCTTGCAACTGTGCAGTTGATAGAGTATACCTGACTATTGTCAGAGCAGTTACCTCCACCTACACACACTTCAACACAATTTCTGCCAGTCATCACAGCCTGAAGAAGAATGATTGAACTCTCAAATTATTAAAGTCCTTCATATGCCCTTTCTTCTTCCAAGCTTTATTATCTGCAGTATTTTCCATCATCTGGATTCAGTGAATATGCATACTTCTTTTCCAAAGGGGATGTTCAATAAGAAAAATGAAGAAAAATGTTAACATCCGCTGTTATTTTAATTATTGCCTTTGCTTCTGCTGATATGGTATACACCATATCTGTCTGCAAGAAGGACCATATATTACATTTTTTTTTAATAAGGATTGTGTTCTGAAACAAACAAAAGATATTACTTCTTGTTTTTTTCCCTATGTTTAATGCATTGCTTTTTGAATATAAGTGCTTATGAGGCCTGATAAGGTCTGAGATGTGTGACACAGAGTGTAATATCACTGCTGTGGCCATCGCTTGACTAGTCTGAAATTGGGACAAAATGCCTGCAAGGATAAGCTTCACAAAGCAGTTTGAATGTGACAGCGTGAGAGAATTGGCACGGATTTATTGAATTTTCAGTAGGATGTGGAAAAAAAACACAAACTAATAAAACAACATGAGCTTTTTTCCTATAGGGCCATATTTATGACTTTTTGCCATCTCAATAAGAACTGAGAGCTACGGGTTTGTGCATTTGTCTTTAGGCTATGTTGTAATTATGAACCCCCATCGCCCTGCTAAGGAAGGGGCTGAGAAAGGGCCAGTCACGCTGCATCTAAAATGACTTTGGGACTGCCTTTATTCTGCTGTCATGCTGACACAGTTATATTTAGTCTTTCTTTTCATTTGCTTTCCTTCAGTGGAGGATAATTTACATATGCTGTGCTTCAGAAAGAAAATACAGAAACAATAGAAGTCTCTTTAATATGAGTACACCAGAGTAACATGTGTGGGTGGGAGTGTGAACAGAATACAAATATTTGCCCAATTAATTGTCTGTGTATTGTGGACTATATAACATGGCCACGTTTTTACCCATTTGGCCACTTTTGTCAGTTATAAGAAGTAACTCATTGCTACCTTTTAGTTGTGGTCCTGTTTGCGTTCATGGTAAACTTGAAGTGTTAAACTACTTTATTAGACCATTATTGGGATTGCCATCCTGCATTACGTCCCACATGGGAAAATCACATTTTGGTGACTGTTAGTTGGTCATAAAGCTCTTTATGGCTTCTTTTATGTTGATTGTGGTCTCCTGTGTAAAAGAAAGAGTCCACAAGGAAGCAGATTATGGACACTATTAGTTAAAACTGACTCATGTACAGTTTGCTCATTTAATTATATAGGGTAAAATCATTTTTACTTTCTTGCTTGATTATTTCTATAATATAGATAAACTAATATAATATATTTTATATATATATATAATATATATATGTGTGTGTGTGTGTGTGTGTGTGTGTGTATAGTAGCTTTTTGAATGTGTACTAAATTTGTGCTAAAATTGCACAGATAGTATCTGACACGGGGTGCTTTGAGTGCAATCTGACCTCAGTTTTCAGTTGGTTAAACTCTGACCAAAGTTTGACTGACAGCTTGTATATCAGCATAAAATAATTGAACTAAACAAGCGGCTGCACCAATTTGATAGATATGCACTGTTAAACTGCACAAATGCAAAGTTAGATGTGAGGCAAATTATTTAAAGCAGCATCAAACATTAACATTGAAGTGTGTGTACTAGAACTTGCCTGTAATTCTCTTGATTGCAGGATCTCAAGTATTTCACATGGCACCATTATGGTGATCTACGCCATACAGAGCAAGACATTTCAATTGGATAGAAAAGCCTCTTCCTTTTCCACATTTCCTCTTTTTAACAGTGACAACTCTAATCATCAGAAATTGATATTTTAAATGCCAAGTCTTGAGCTTCATTAAAGTGGTGTCAGGGGCAATAATAAATATCTTTAAAGTAGAAAGAAATGTGTTTAATAATGACTTTAATCTAATTCATATCAGCATGTTCTCTTGGGGAAACTGTTTAATTTTTATGATTTACACATAGTTCCTTGTCTGGAGGCGAAAATGAGCAATGGCCCATATTTTTGTTAGCATGATATGAAAGCATTAATTTTCACCCACAAACCTGACAGAACAGGGCTCCTAGAGGCAAGTTAATACAAAATGATCACATTTTCACTCATAATCAATATTGGTCAGTGACAGTAGTCTCCTATTTTTCATTCCACCAGTTGTCTGGAGAGAATGATATGTGGCTCTTTCCTGGTAAAGGGCCCTCTCAGCGACTTGGAGATGGAAATGGCGTTTTTAACAAGTGGCCTGGGAAGCTATTGATTATAGTGCCATTTCTGGAGCTGCAGTTTCTACGCCCTGAGAGCCTCTCCAGCCTTCTACGCCGGTTGGTTCTTAACAGTGTGAAAGTAGGAATGTTGAAACTGTTGCCACTGTTGTGTGATGCTTTATTTTCAATATTTGCTGTGCAAGTTGGCTTTGTGGATTTGTCAGTATCTCCAGTATGTTGTTAGTTGAGGTGACCACTTATTCATTTCTTTCATTTTCTGGTTTTTGATTTTCTGTTTTTTTTGTTAGTGGGATGAAAGTCATTTTTAGTGTTTGGAACTATTAAATTGATTTATACTATTTTCCTTAGCTAATTACTAATTACTAATTACTAATTGACTTTTCTAATGACTTTTACTACCATTGAGCTTCCAGTTGTGTATGTTACTGTGGCATGTACAATCCACATAAATGTTGTCGTAAACCAACCCTAGGCCCCCAGCCCCAAAGGAACAATGGTCCTAAGCAGCAGCCAGCTCCTCTAGCAGAAAATGCTGAGGGCCACCTCAAGGAACAAAACAAAGAGACCTAAACTTTGATGTGCAATCTTACGCTGAGAGGCCACAGACACAGCTCATAACATCCACAGCTACCACTTTTAACAAGGAACCTCAGAGGTGTCATTGTCGTGCTTGATGGGAAAGGCACACGGAGGACCTAAACATTATTAGGTAGATACTGATCAGTATATATGTCAGGATCTTGGCACACCTACTTAGTACAAAACTAATATTGCTAGATTATTTTCATATTTAAAAAAGATAAAAATATGAAAATAAAATGTCATCAGTGATTCAGGATATAAGAGATGGTGATTTTCAGCCCATCCTTGTACATGCAAATAGTAAGGCTAAAATAGTTTTTCTCTTGTAACTTGGGCGTAACATGTAAGTAGACCTCAGGGCCTTATTATTGACCATTATTAGCTGTCTGGCATTTATAACAACTGAAAAATGAAAAATAAACTAAAAGGAGACAGGAGAAACATCCTTCAACTGTGTGTGAATATTGATGTTGTAATGTTTGTCCACCAGATGGCACTCTGCAACTTCCCTGTTGGAAACTCATGTGTTGGGAACTGCTGATCCGGGTAAACAATTTTTTAAATGACCAAATAGAATAAGTCTTAAAAATCCTATATCAGCCTGGCTCTACATGTAACAATACAAGACAACACTTAAGACAGAAATGGATATCACAGTTTGTTGACAAACAAACATAACATAGCAGAAACAAACTTCAAAGTAATAGTACTACTTAGTGATAAATGGGAGGAATAAAGTAATTTGTAAAAGTATATAGTAACTACTGATATGTAAATATACCAGAATATGAAGTGCATCACTAAGAGATGAAAGCATAAAGCTCCTCTTAATTTAAAGCTTAGCTTGTCAGTGTCTTTCTGGACCTCCATCCATTTTTGTCTGCTTGTTCAATTCAGACTCCCAGAGTAAGGGTGGAGCTCATTCCAGCTTTCATAGAGAGGGAGGCAGGATAGATGCTGAACAGGCTAACACAGAAAGACTGACTAAGGCCAGTTTAGAATCACCAACTAAGCTAACGACATGGATGTCCTTGGACTGTGGGAGGAAGCTGGAGGACCTGGAGAGAACCCACGACCTTCTTGCTGTGAGGCAACGGTGGTAACCACTGCACTGCTGTGCCGCCCACAATGCAAACATACCGTACAAGACTGTAAACATGTCTGAGTTAGCTTGTTGAGTCTCTTGATGCAAAGAAGGACCCCCGAGGTGTTGAGGAACCTTAATGCGTGGGAGAAGAAGCTATTGCAGTGTCTCATGGTGGTGGCTTAGATGCTCTGAAACCTTTTTCCAGGCAGCAGAAAAGTGAATGCTTCTCACACACGAGGGGTCTGCAACAATGCTGGTAGCTTAGCGCACAGAGAGTGTTGTTCCTTAGGGGAGCTTAGAGCCATATAAAAAAACAAACACTATCTTCCAAAATTGTTCTCTCATCAATGTCTGGGTACAGGTTTTCTTCGCTTTTGTTAACAGATTAAAATGGTTAGTCTTTTAATATGGGTATTACAAATCTGTTAAGATTGAGTACACACCAGAGGATATGTGAAAACCTGTCCACACGGTTTAGTTGCTGTATCCCAACCTCTCCCAAGCTGTGCATCTTAGGTGACATCAGTGAATTAGATATGGAAGTAAATACATCACATATACTCCTTAGTTTTCTTAGTGATGCATAAATAAATATTTTCATGGACTGGAAATCAAAAAACAGTTTCTATGGGTATCTATGGGTGGTTGACTGTAGGGATGGTTACCGGTATCTGACATAAACGGTAGTAACCAGACCGAAAAGCAGCGCACATTTCGGTGCTTTATTTTGGTGCTTTTTTTTTTCCTGAGATGTCATACACTTTGGATTCCAGCCAATCATTTTACCTTTGCAAGGATAGTAGTCGGGCCCAGGTACGTACGTTCTTTTAGAGCTACAGATTAAAAATGCCCAAGGCGAAGCGGTCAAAAGTCTGGCTGTACTTCACATGCAAACTCAGCAGCCTGCAACAAGTGCTTTAAGGTGATACTGTGATACTGTGCAAAGGAGGTAACACCTTGAATCTGACGACGAACCTGGCGACGCATAGCGTTTTTTTAAAAGCCGAGAAATGTACCGAGTTAGCAACATCCCCCAGGAACCCGAAGAGGAGAGTCCTGGCCCCTAGCCCTGTCAGTGTAGCAGAAATGATGATGGCAGCAGCAGCCGTTCTTCTCTGCGTGAGTAGCTTAATGTTGTTCGTGTATAATTTATGTTGAGTAGGCTAACCACGTTATTAAATTAATGCATGTAAGGTGAACTAGCAAACACCGTCGTAGTTACATGCAGCTGTCTTCTTGTTTGATGGCAGATACTCCCTTCACCCTGGCCAAAAAGGCTAAAATGACCAAAGAAAAAGTGGAAAACAGCTAAACATGAGAGGTTTTTGGACAAAGTTTGTGTTTTTTCCATTGTTTAAGCACTGCTTCCAGCCAAGAGTGATACCATATATGCCCTATAGCTGCAAAAAAAGCTAACATTGTTATCTTTTTACAAAAAAACAGCTAAAAATAAGAGGATTTTGGACAAAGTTTGTTTTCTCTATTCTTTAAGCACCGGTTTAAGCACCGGCACCGTTTCAAAAGTACCAGTTTGGCACCGGTATCGGATAAAACCTAAACGATACCCATCCCTAGTTGGCTGTAGTCTTTTTTCCGCCTTCATCCACCTTGCAGGTGTTCACTGTGTTGGGTGGGTTGGCCAACGCTGGGAAGTCCGTTCCGCACCTTGGAGGCTTGTGGGTGCACCAAAGACCTATGGTGTGGATTGCTGGGTGAAGCTTGTCCCAGACCCAGACCTGTGTGTGTTGTCCCTCTTGTAATAAAAGGATAGCGCACAAATAGAAATGTTCACGCCACTAAATTACATCTTCCTGAATCCCCCCCCCTTTTTTTTGCCTGTCCTGCCTTAGACATTGTCATACTGTATGCCACATGTAATGTAATAACTTACATAACACGACTAGAAATGAAGAAATAAGCAGATAAACCCTGAAGAAGAGGAGCCTATAGAGAATTTATACAGCTGATCTTGGAAAAGCAAAATGTATTTAGCACAACAGTGCATTCAGATCATGATACTGATTACAAAAGCTGCCAGATAGGACAGGATTTTTTTTTTTTTTTTTTTTTAAAGATTGAGTTCACAGAAAACGCTGGTAATAAAAGTTCTTGTGTAAAGTCATTGTTAAGCTGACTTTAGGCACAGCACATTTTTGTATCTTATTTTCCTCTGTGACACCTTTACCCCATTGGTCCCAAGCTTACTTGATAATCTTGTAGCAGCTCAATAACAACTTACAATGTGTTTGCAATATCATAACCTGAGCTGAAACTAGAACCTTTGGATACTTAGAAATGTTGGGTCAGGTACTGGTCAAGGTTGGCAACACATAAAATTCAATCCAAAGATAAATTATCTACCCCTTTTATGACTCTGAGCCTCAAGTCCATTTGTTTGTGTTGAAGATTGAAATCTTAAGCCTTAGAGCTTCTTTTCCTCCCTTAATATACTACAGAGACTATACTATATACTACACTCAAGCTACAAAAATAAAATAAATCCATCAGATTTAGAGGGATCACAAGAAGTAGCCAAATTAACAATTTGGTATATTTTGAGAATAAAGACAGTACTAGTGGGCACACTAGTAACTTAAAACTAAGTCTAAAAATTGTTGTAATTCTTATCAGAATTTTATTACCTTTTTAATGATCATCACTCAATCAAGTTACGTAGGTAAACATGTCCCAGTCTGCTCAGAGCCCACTGTGTTTCTGCAGGTTTAATTACATTCTTATTGTAGATTTTATTGGCCACACAGAAAGAAAACAAATATTTCAATCATGGATGGGCAGAAAAAATGTGTCATTAGTCTGTCGAGCTTCTCCCAAAGACTTTTTTTTTTTTTTTTTACCTTGGAGTCACCTTACCATTGTATAAATTCTTACAGAAGCATCTATTTTCATTGCTCATTAATTGCCTAATTACTCCCCAACTGTCTTTGTTTCAGAGGATGGCTTACTGACCAAGGGGGTAAGTCTTCCAGCTGGTGTCTCAAAACAACCTATTAATCCTGTGTCACAGCAATTCTATAAACTTGTCAGCATTAGCAATTCATTCAACTCTAATCACAACTTGAGCTTTATTTTTAAGAAATTTCAGGTTGCTGAGTTGAGTGGATCTGGTGTTATTATAATGTACCATTGGCTAATCCTCAACCTCTCTAAAATATTTTAAAAACTGAACAAGGAGATTTACTGCAACTTGCTATAGGAAAGACCATATTTTAATATATACCCAGGTTATAAGAAGGGGAAGTTTTTTTAATTGCTACAACAGCTTTAATTGTATGCCATAATTAATTGACTTTCCTTGTATCCTTATTTATTACTTGATATTTTCTGCTTGGTCTCTTCATTTCCCTAGAGATTTGGTTTATTGGTGTAGACTATAATTAGGCTGAGTTTTGATTCCTGTGCGTTTCTTTTATTATTCCTGTTTCTTGTATTTTAGAATTGTAGTTACTGTGTAGTGTTTTTGAAGTTTTGGTTTCTTTGGTTTTCTCCTGGTATTTTGTTATTTCTAGCCTTCCCAGTGTTCTCCTGTACCTTGTAAGGCTGACTTTTGTCTCTGTTTGGTTTAGTGTTCTCATTATTTCCTCTTTTACTTTGTTTGTTAGTGTCTCTTGTGTCTTGTTTGCTTATACCACCTGTGTGGTGTTCATCTTGATTTTGTTCAGTGGTGTCTCGATCACTTCCTGTTTCCACTTCCCCAACTAGCCCTAGAGTATATAGAGTCCTGTCTTTCCCTTGTTCACTGTCAAATATTTGTTGTGTTTTTGTTGTTCATTCCATTTTTCACTTTTTTTGTCTCTCAGCTTGCTTTGTGAAATTTTGTGTGCAGGACTTCAGCTCTCACCCTAAAAAAGGTTATTTTTTTTCTTTACTGTGTTTGCCTTGGAGTATTGTGTTTGGATCCACTCTCTGCTGAAAACATAACAGATGAGTGTGTGTAGATCATTAAACTATTGTTAGTAATTTAAAAAAAAATATTAATAAATAACACCAACACACTTCCACACAGTTCCGATTGGGGTGAAGAAAATGGATGCATCCCCTGGCTTTTTCTTTTAGGTCTACCAGTCTCCACACTCCATGGAGTGTTGATGAATGATTTGCTTGGCTGAGCGTACTAACAGCAACTAGAAAGAGAGATTATATTTATCACATAGTGGTTACTCTTCATTGGCTCACTGTAAAATTCAGAATAAAATTTAAAAACCTTCTCCTCACATACAAAGTCCTGAGTGATCAGGCATGATTATGTATTTAAGAATGCATGAATTCATAGTAGGATTGTTTCTCAGTAGAAAATATTACTTTCAGAGTGAAGGTTCCTAAAGCTTCCAAAAGTAGAATGGGAGGTAGATCTGTCAGTTTTCTGCCTCATTTCCTGTAGAACCAGGGCCCATTTGAGGTTAGGAAGAACTGTCTGTGAAGGTTCTCAGGAAGAACATTCTCTTCTTGTCTTAGAACTCATCTTTGTCATAAAGCTTAAAGTCAGGGCTATATCAAATGCCCCTGAAACATCCCTTACTTATGTTGCTGTAAACTACTTTAACTTAGTTCATATTTATATTTAAAGTATTTAATACTTAGTAAACATATGACATACGGTATTTATTTTTAAAAGTTTGACAGTGAAACCATGATAAGATGTTTTGAGCCTTTCTAACTAAATCCATTTGTAGATTGAATTTTAGACTTTGTGTTTGTAATGGACCATGGATAGTCTTGATAACAAAAATACCCCCTCTCTAGACCCCAGATCCCAATTTGATCCAGCAGATGCATGGAGACCTCACATGATGCATTGTGCAGTGTATTTTGCCTCCACTGCTTTCAACATGTGTTGATATGCTACTATTGCATGTTATTGGCTTTGCTCTTCTCATCTGTACATACTTTTGGCCTGGCTGTTTTTCACAGTCTGTCTCAGTCATGTCAGATAGCTGAAGCTCTCTGAGTGTGGTTTTGCCTGAGGTCTCTTCCTGTTAAAGGGAGTTCATCTTCTTCTCTGTTGCCAAGCATTTACTCACAGAGGATCATCACATCTCTATGAAATCGCTGAATATGAAACACCTTCAGATAATTGTTGTTGTAAACTGCTGCTGTATAGATAAAAGTGAATTTATAGCAGCTCATCAGTCTACATTTGATTAGAGAAAGTAGCAATACAGCTATACTATAAGCCATTACAATAAATCCAACTGTCATTTGAGGGGAAATATGGACCCAAAAGCAGATTTACATGCAGACAAGATTACCGAAAGGCCTTTAATAATAGTCCACAAGATGGGAGTTCAGAAATCTGAAGAATAACACAGTCCGACTCTTACTGAAAACTCAAGGGGCAGGGTAACATTGGATGACTAGAAACAGACAGTACAACAAGACAAAGGATAGACTCAAATTGAGGGTTTAAGTACACAAAGATCGATTAGGGGCAAAGGAAACAGGTGGGTGAACAAACAGGCAGAACCAATCAAGGGAAACAAGAGAAAAGCCAGACATGGGTCAAAATACTATCAAAATAAAACAGACAGCGACAAGACAACAACCACCTAACAAAGAGACTGAGACCTGACAATAAGATACAGGCAACACAGGGGAGTCCAGATAAACTGAAACTGAAGAATTCTAACCACAAACAGTTAGTCTGCAAAAAGCTAAGAACAAGAAAACAGAGACAAAACTGAGACGACTAAAAAACAACAACCTGGAATTAATTCTAATCACCATAAAATTTATCTAAAAATAATTAGAGAAGTCTAAACTTGCGCAAAAAACCAGGGACAATTAACACCAAAAAGCCTTGAGGTAAGTTATCTCGATATTTAATGTGATATACACATCACAAATGGATGACTGAGTTTTGTGTCTTGAAAACAATTGTAATTAACCGAGGAGACATAGATTAGGTGAATGGGCTGTTTTGTACTGTTGAAGATGAGTGGCAGCTTACAACTGCAGATCTGTTAATTGCTACTGATAATGCTGGTAACATGCCAGAGGCTAAACAACTAAGTAACTTCAAACACATGAACCTAGCTGCTCAGTGAGTTCTGTAGCAGACCTCTGTGTCACCATTACTTGGAAGGATTAAACAAATCTCCACAGCTAATCATACCTTGGTGGTAAAAGCATCAGCTGCAGCATATGCCACTTGCTGTTTAGCTTGAAATTTGAATAGAACCTTTAACATAATGGAGAGGCATTTTTTTTGTTTTGTGCAACAACCTGCCATTTGTGTTGCTCCCCTCTCTTCTTAGTTGTGAAAAAGCAGAGCTGATATTAACACTAATCCAAATTGCCATCAGTGGCTTTTAAGCCACTGGAATTAGTGGGCATCATTACACCTTTCCATCAACTGAATTATGACACATGAACAGGCTTTGGTGGTACAGCCACATAGAACTTTTGGGAAATTATTCCAGATATATAGGTTGGGTTAACTGACTCACATAGCCTTGTTTTACCTGATGTTCATGTCATTGATGTTCAACTGGACATACACTTGGACATTGTTTTTTTTTTTTTGCCTGTCCCGTTTGGTTCTTCTGCCATCAGAATTGTTGTCTAAAGGCAAAGAAAGATACCCAACGCTTTTATTGTTTATTTTATTATCATTTGCTGAACACGGGACAGACTTGACTGGGGAAAAGAAAAGGGAGAAAGAAAGAGGGAAAGAAAAAGAGCGGGGAACATTGTTAAATATCCCAATTCTTTGATCTTTGGGCTGAAGGAAGAACAACACTCGATGTATAAATGCTCAATCAACCATCTCTTTATTCCATACAACACTTTGAGCTTTAAAAACATCTAGACGGGAGATGTGGACAGGAGGGTGTCCGCCAGATCTCGAAGTGTCTGACTGTTTCTCACATTCTTATAGCTTCAGCCCCCCTCCAAACTAAGCATTCACATTCTTTCTCTCTTACGGCGCCTAAATGACAGCCTTGGCTTTCTGTTTTATCTCCTGATGAGATGGGGCAGAAAACCTCTGTTCTGTTCTTTCTAATCAGACAAATAAGGCCATGATTCTCTGAAAACAGTGTTTCTTATAAATCCGCAGTATAATGCATCATAAAACAATGTCATTCATTCACAATAAATCAGCAGTCTACTGTAATACAAATCAGTCTAATAAATGTAATAGTTATCACCTTCTTCTAAGTCAGGAGTATAATGCAACCTAAAACTACATAATGATTTCACAATCTTAGAGGTATAACGTGGCATAAGATAATATAATAATCTCACAACATACACTTTATAATGAGAGCTTAGACTGCAACACTGTGCAGTTTCTGCATATTTTGTATTATTTTGTATTTTTGCATTTTCCATTTTCACAGGAGGCGACCAAGGACAGTTCTGAAAAACTAAATCTTTTATGATTATTTGATTAGGTTTAAGATGAAGGGCATGCACCAAAATGAAGAGTATCTTCTGAGATGGATAAAAGTAAAAGATTCAGTGAGGTTGGAGTAACTGCGACTGCCAGCTCCCACTCTTTTTTTTTTAAATTCTTTAGTAAGACTCTTGGGTGGGTGTCTTCAGCACACTTAAAAAATACTAGATACTCCTGTGCAAAAACATACAAAGATTTAAGAGATTTAGGAGCTGTTTGCTTTTTAACTCTCAAAATATGAGGTGATGAGGTTTTTCCATTTCTCTCTACATCCTATCTGCTGTTAATAACAATAAATTATAAATAGTATGTTTCTATTTTTTTAATCACAGACCTTGCAAATGTCTAAGAGCCTTTCATATTTCAGAACCAGCTAGTTGGAAGTAAATACAGATTTCAGGCAGTTCACATTCAAAGAATTTCTATTCAGCTGTAGCAAACACTTGAACATCGCCATGTGTGTGAGATTATAATCACCTTGTCATTGTGTCCTCTGTTGTTGTTATGTGTTGATCATAAAGGTGCTTAGTGTGGGGCTGGTCCACAGCTATACACATGTGGCCATATGCAGGGATCCTTCTGTCCTCTCTCCTGTTTGACATATAAGCTCTGTTGGTGCCAGATGAGCTCTCACTGAAAACTGGATGTAGGCCGGTCAATCCTCACGGGCTCACCTGTCAGCCTGTGTTTCTCTTTCCCTTCTAAAGCAACGCTGACACTTCCTCTGTCCCTTGTCTCTACTCTTCTGCTGTCACTCTTTCTTCTCTCCTTCACATTCTTACTGACTCAGTGACTTGTGTCACCAGTACAGGGTTAATCATGTACCTGGCACAGGTATTTCCAAGATGCCAGATCCTACCATGTATCAGTCTTGTCTGGGTCTATATCGTTAGTTCTCTTTAATCCATATATGCCGTGATTTTGGGCAGCAAACAAATTTGTACAAATTGATCAGTAGGAAGGTTGCTAACTGGCCTTTTATACTTCTTCTTCTTCTTCCTTTTTTTTTTAATCTTGCGCAATATTCTTGTTGTTGGTGGTTGTGGCTGTCTTTTTCTTTAAAACCACATATTTCTAAAAAAAAAAAATCTGAAATACATATTTCAGTACAATCTATCAACAGTGCATACTGAACAACAAATAAAATAGTAGTCAAATAGTATTTCATTTCTGCTGGAAGTACTTAATTGTTTATCCACTAGTCAAGCCAAGTCAAGTTTATTTATAAAGCACATTTAAAAACAACCGAGGCTGACCAAAGTGCTGTACAATAAAATACAAATATAAAATACAATAAAACAGAGCCTTTCATATTTCAGAACCAGCTAGTTGGAAGTAAATACAGTTTTTAGACAGTTCACATTCAAAGAATTTCTATTCAGCTGTAGCTGTAGTTTGTTTAGGTTGCAGTAGCTCTGGTTTGCATTTGTTTGAGCCTTGCTTCCCTGTAGTGGTGCAATCATACTCTCCAAGCACATTTTTAAGTTAGTGGGACTCAGTACTTTTTGTCATAGATTCATTCCAATTACACTGTTGGAAACATTCCTTTGAGATTCAGATTCATGCTGACAATTGTGATTTGGCTACTGCTCCTTCATCCTGATAATCTCCCATTCTGCCACATCCCATTGGGTTTTATTGGATTCAGATATAACCACTGAAAATCACGAGAGTCACTGTCATGATATAGCTACATAGACATACACATAGCAGACAATACAATTTGACTTTGGTATTTATGCCATGATTGATTTGTATTTATTCCATAAAACCTTTGTTTCCACAAATGTGCAGAAGGCTGAACTTTGACACTAAACAGGTTGGGATCAATGGATTCATGCTGTTCACACTAAATTCTGACCCTGCCATCTGCATGCCATAGCACAAATTAAGATTAATCAAATCCATGCAACCAGTGCAGTCTGTGTGAGCATTATAAAGAGTGTGAATTTTGAGTAACTGTGTGCCAAGCTCAAAACTGGCTGGCTATTCTCCTCTGACCTCTTTCATAAACAAGATCTTAGACAGCCGGCTATCTCCAGGTTCTGTTGATTCTTTTGCTTTAGATTGCACACAGATTTCTGTTTCACCCTTTTGCATGTTGAGATGAAGTGCTGCTATTAAGCCAGGCAGACATATTGGAAGAAAAAGGAATGAAACAGCATCAAAGAATAACGGTAAGATAATACAGTAATAGAGAACAGCCAAACCTGAACAAGCAGGCTACTGGCAAGCAATTATAACTTACTGATCAATGTGCGATATGACACTACACAATGGTTTAATTGCTTGACTAAGCATACGAAACTGTATTACTTATAAAAAAGCTAAAACAAGAGAGTGTATCAGGTTTTTATTTGTTTATTAGTCTAAGTAATTCTTTGGCACATGTTTTGTGAGGTGATCTCATTCATTTCACTTAATTTGTTAATGTTTCATATGACCACTTTGAAAATATTTATTTTTCTGCCAAACCCTGAAATTTTTCAGTTTAATTTGTGTAACATAATGTCGTAATAATTAATTGACCTATTTTTTCAGCATAATATGATTAACTGCTCCTCTGCAGAGTTTCTGTGTAAACAAACAACATATGGGCATGTCATTTATCAAAAAAACCTGCTGTGGGTATTAAAGTTCAAAAACAACATGAGGATAATTGATGATATTATGTTTAAAAACCAACCAAAGCAATAACAATAAAACTACTGAATGTATTTTACACTTGACTATAAGTACAGTAAATGCATGCATACATACACAAAACTATATTGATTGCATGTAAAATGCAATTATTAAAGCACAGCATATCCATCTTATTGCTACAAGCTGCAACAACCCCCCCCCCCCCCAAAAAAAAAACAAAAAACAAAAACAAACAAACATTATGCAACATGTAAAACTTTACATATGGATTCAGTTAGGGGACTTTGTTACTAGCACTTTTAAAATCCTTACAGGGCTAGAAATTAAATATAAATAGATACTTGAACCTGGTGGAGCAAAAATATTTAATCAGTATATGAGTACACACTTTTTGTATCAGTTAGATAAGAGCTTGTCAAATGAAGAGTATTCCACCTCTCCTATCACTCTATCTCAAGTTCATCTTCGATTTCCTAGCTGCAGCCTGGTGTTAATGCTAATGTTATGTGGTATCATTGGAGACACTAAAGTTGATGGCTAGCTTTAGTGGACTTGTGTCCTGTATAAAACCCTGTCTCCAGATATACCAAGAAAGATTTAGTGAAGAGCGAAGGGGTCTTTTAAATGAATAAGTGCTGGAAATGTGGTGACACATCTCTACACCCAGCCATTTGGATTGAAATTGCAAAGAGGTGAGCACTGAGGTCCTGTCCATTTGGAAGACTGACAGCACAATCAGGGACGTCTTAATCACATCTGGTTGTCTCATTAATCAAAGGAAGTACTATTGTTAAATGTTATGCCTCTGTCCATCACTTCACCAGTACATTTCTGGTAATAATTTGGCTAGCATTCAAGGAAAGTTCTTTGAATTGACACAGCATGTAGCTGACCTGCTGTCTGTTTTAATTTTTAGTTTGCAAATATCATATGGCTACATTTTTTGCCCGAGAGGGGTAGTAATCAAGTCCACAAAGTATATGTGATTGACATGACACTGGAGGCTCTGAAGCATGAGTATTTTCCAAAAAGGCAAAAGCAAAGTGTGCTTACTGAAATAGTTGCTGGGGTTTTTGCCAAGTAGAATTTCCAAAGTATTTTTATTTGATTGAAAAGAAGTCAACACTCCCTTAAACGTTTAAATGTTGCATAAGCTGTAGAAAGTGAGCAGCCATCAACATGTATTTGACATCTCATTTCAGTATTTTTTACTTGGTCCATCATATAAAACTTACATGATTGATCAGTTTATTAGGTTGTCCTTACGATTATTTTAAAAGTTCCCAGAGCAATGCACCACAAGATGGGTAAAATGAATTGCATAGCCAATAGTTCTATTTATCATTAAGTTGACGTAACCCTTGTGGTGTCCTCGGATCAAAAATGGTCCCTAGGTGAATGGCAAACAAGCATTTGGGAATCCCGAGGACACCAGTGTCAAGAACTGGAGGGAGAAGTATCATCAAGAAAGCGAGAGCCACGCTGTACAGAACAAGCCTGGCAAAAATATTTCAACTAGTCAAAAATGTATCTAGGAATCTCAGAACAACTGGCAACGAACTATTGAATGACTTACCCAAGTCGGGAATTGTAGTGGGGATACTTTAGTGCAAGTGGAACTGGAAATCTAATCAAGTTGGAAGAAATCACAAAGAAGCAAGGACGTATGAAGATTTTGAAAGAAAATCTCAAACAGTTAGCACCAAAACTGGATCTGGGTCTTCATTTTGTCTTCTAACATGACTTTTTGGAACAAACATAAAAACATACATTGCTCCTGGTGAAGAACTACCTCCAGAAGACCAAAGTGAGCAGTATTGACTGGCCTGCACGAAGCCCTGGCTGGAATCCCATTGAAAATATGTAGGGTGAGCTAAAGATCAAGGACCATGCCAGAAGACAGTCTTGGATTACACAGGAGATTTGTATTGAAAACTACAACAAATGACTGCAGGCTGTTATCAAGCAAAAGCGAAACAGTTGATTGTTAGAATCAGTAGGGCTAATAGTTTTGGTTTTGGTGTTGTGAAATTATTTTTTTTCTGTGTGCAAAGTAAAAAAAATGTAAGCATCCTAAATAAAACAAGAATATTTAGAAAATCCATCTTAAATTCTGTACTATGTTTAACAGCATTTGGGAGATAATTAAAAAAATCATGGAGGCTAATCTGTCCTCTATGGTATGTTTTTTGGTTTACACTTTAGTTTACATATTCCTTTATCTACTCAGTCTAATTGACTTTTATTGATATGCAGTATTGTCTCAGGGTTTTGGCGTAATGGAAATATTTGCTGTGGAGCATGTTATTTATTGCATTGTTTAACGATTCATTTATCAAAGTACATGAATGGCCGCTAACACCACCACCACCCGCCGCTTAATCCACAACAATTCGAATCTAATTGTTCGAAAATCCCTGCACAGTATTATTGAGAAACTCTTTTGTGAATGACAAAGGGTTATTTTTTTGTTTTTAGTTTCTATTTGACCTGCAGAATATATTTGCCATTGCATGTTTATACTTTTATTATGCATGCTGAATACAGACTTTTCAGTGCTGTGAAATGTACAGTGGAGATTTCATTTTTGGTATTTTTCTGTGTCAGATACCTGTATCAGCACAGCTAATAACATTCTGCCTCCATGCTTGGGGTCGGCCATCTTTCTAATTCACTCCGATGTACTTTCAGTTACACTATACTCATTTTCACAAACTGCACTAATCTGTCCAACTACTATCACCTCTGGACAAAGCAGGCGTCTGACTGCCCAGAAGAGTAATTCTTAAAGATCCTGCTGAATGCTTCCCTCTTTTGGCTGAGGTAGCTTAATCATTACAGTTAATGGAGATACTTGACTGTCTGTGGGTTTAATACTGTACTAGATGGAATCCTCAATTTTTTAAAGCAAAATTGACTTGTTGAGTCAGTTGTCGTTGATCCTTTCATTGCAGTGTGGCACAAGAGTCCAGGGTTGTCAGTTTCAGGATCCTCCTCTCCTGCTCTTCTGCTCCCGTTGTGACATAGCATGCTGTTGATATGTTGTAGGAGAAATGTCATTAGAAAAAAAAAAAAAA
>NW_005187615.1:251382-269766 GCF_000239375.1 Pundamilia nyererei
GACATTTCGATGTTCAGCTGAGGACAAACACTCCATAAACCCATGATGAGGGTCGACTTGCAGAAAGCTATGACGAGCTAACAAGCAATCTCCAACATTCATATTCAGTCTTGCATCATCACTGCAGTGCTTATGATAAATGCATAGCGGTCAACATTGTTTCAGGCAGGTTACTGCTGCGAATGGGATTTATTGACTAAGTCATAGTTGTTTGTATGAATTAAAGAATAATTGTTTTTTCATGTGTAAGGTTTTTGATGAAAACAGTGCAGTAAAATCATAATGTTAAACCCTCTTGAACAGTTTGTAGGCAACGATTGACTGACTTTCTGCAACCTTCAAGTTGGTCTCATAAAAGCTGGCTAACTGTCACCCCTGTTAGCACAGCCCGAGAGGTGGACGAGACATGTCATCCCAACAAAATTTAAAATGTGTTTTGAGGCCCCTTAGTAGAGTGGCTGCCACTCTTTCTCATCCCCAGGCAGATTTAATGCCCAACACTACTCCAGAGAGCAATGTGCCCACCCCAGCACATCATGGGGTGTATTTCTGTCTTTCTCAAACTCTCTCTCTCTCTCTCTGTCTATGTGAAGGGACCCAGGTGAGGCTGTTATAGAGCTGAACCTTGAATTCCCTCCAGAATGTTTCTGTATATCAGAAGTTTGACCTCTCTGCTGTCCATTGAAGACATCTGAATAAGAATTATTACTGTAGGAATTTGTTTGCTTTACCTGAAACCATAATAAACTGTGTGTTCCTATCCTCAGAAATGCACATTCATTGCTTAAATAAATGTGAAAATTTTGAAATTGCATCTGTGAAACTTCGTGCATGGAGCAGTTTGCCTTTTACCGTAATTTAGTTTATAGTACAGGCAGGTTTAGCTGAAAAGGCTCTGCTCTTTTTTGGGAGTTCTCTACGAATTTGAATAGGAAAAACTGTTTAGCTTGTGAATCACTTATTTTTATTTGGAATAGTTTCCTCATTTTCTGAATGCTGGAAATGAATTGCCATCTTAATTTGACCAGAAAAGTCTGTTTCTGTCCTCGGAAATCACTTAAAGACGTACTATGTTTGAGAGTATTCTCACCTAATATACTCTTCTCTCTCTTTCTTTAGTCATCCCCCCACCACAGCCAATATTTTGTAATAACATTCTAACAACAGTTTCGTATTCAACAAAGGAACATATCCTGAAATCATAGCTAAATAATTAACTGATTAATCAAAATGTTCTGATTCTTTTATTGATAAAGGAAATTATTGCTATTTTCAGTCATGCTCTAATATGGTCACTGCCAGTAGCAACATTTAAAATTGCAGAAAAGATTGTGCCATTATTAAGAAAGCAGTCCGGAAGCCTTATGTTTTATTTAAACTACCAAATGCAAAACATTAAATATGCCAGCTACGTGCAGCCGTTGAGCTCATGCTGTTGATTTAGATGCATGGCAATACAAGTGTAATTCGAAATGCGTCACTGCCAGTATACCTGCTCTAAGTATTCACAGTAGTCCGTATTATCAACTAGGACAGGTATGATCTGTCAGTTAATCAGCTTTTCAAGTGTCAGAATTTATTATAGGTGTGATACAAATGTACTAGTACTAGTACACCTTTCATGTGTGACTAAGTGTGTGGTGGTAGACTACACTTTCTTACCATGTGACAAGTGTCCCTTTTTCCTGATGGTGAACATGGAAGTTCAGGGGAAAAAGAATATCAATATGGAAACATCGAACTGAGTCTGAGTGCACCTCTCCACTGCTGATTCTGTGTAGTCATCATTTAAACAGGATAGGGGGATAAATTTCATATTGACTGGCTGATTATACTCATTCAATTTGCAGTGATCAAACGGAAGGATGAGCTGTAGGCTTCGGTGACTGTATGGTTGCTGGGTTGGCAGCTCAAATAAAGCCTGAGGTGCCTCACATCTACCTGGAAGTCTCTGTGAGATGATGTGATTGTTGATGATGAGTATAGCTTTCAATCTATTGGCAGTCTTTCTTACTCCTGTGCCTGTTGCGGGCAAACTCATTTTGTAAACACCTCAAGAAAGTTATTCAGAGAGACAGGGGTTCTTACTCCATCCATCTGACTAAATAGCACTCTGACAAAGCTTTGGGTGTGTATTTTTTATAATGAGAGCTTCTTTCCATGATCCCAAACCACCTTTTGGCATTTCTGCCACAGTTATTTTGTATTTGATAATAAATAACCCCCACATAGTTACTTTATATTCTTAGAGCAAACAAGCCCATGGACTGTATACACCCGATGATCAATTGGCTACCAGTCTAATAGTCTGCAAATGTACAGTATTCAAATGAATGAGACTGTGCATCAGCCCGAAGCAGAACTGAGCTAATGATTTATGTCTGCTGGCACAGTGACTTCAGTGCAGCCCATTTCTCACCTTTCCATAACATTACCTATTATGGTTCCTCTCTACAACTATATGATAGGCAGTATGAGTAGAAGTACTTTGTTTCTGTATGCAGTAAAATTCTAAAAATCCCCACATGAATATTAAAACTTTCACAGAGGGCAAAAGATGTAATGTTTTAATCTGGAAAGGGTCAGAAGCAGTTATTTAGGTATTCATAATTCTGAATGGGCAAGTACTAATAATTAAAATTGTGTTCTGCTTAAAGTAAAATGTCATCCCTAATAAATAAAAAGAAAAAGCTATAATCGAAGCTGAAGGTAACCTTTATCTTCTCTTGATTTTCATGACTACTTAACGTTTAGTTTTCTGCAGGGTCAAGTACCAGTTCACCATGATGCTTACTGAGATATTAATATTATCACTCTTTTCATTCTTTCCTGGAAACCATTACCTAAATTAACAACTGTCACAAAAATTTAAAAAAGATAAGCGTTTTCTGTATTTCTGCCTTTATTAGTTACTGCAATTTAAATGTTAAAGTAGTTCAATAGCCAATGAGACTTATAGCTCTATAATATAGAGCCTGGGAGACATCATTATTGTGATAATGCCATATGTAACTCAACTCAATTTTACTCTTGGAAATAGTTAAAGCTGGCAAACTAGTTATGTATTGATCTGTGGTGCTAAACTGTGCAGGTTAGTTTAGCAGAACTATACAGCTCCATCTAGCATTAGACTATAATTATAATGCAGCATAGGTGTAACAAAACCACAGCAGGAGAGAACTCAAATGCAAACCACCAGTTGGGACAGATATCCAAAATGCTGGTCTTTTAATCCAGGCAGGCAGTGCATGCACAAGTGTTTATTACATCAAACACGTCCAGCAAGGTACCAGACACGGCAGAGACCAGAAACAAGCAAAAGGTTATACACGAAGAAATTGCAGTTTGCACGAGGTAGCACAGAACGTTCACTAGGAAAACTACAAACACTGGTGATGATGCACATATGAGGGAGAGAGAATTTTGACAAGGGAAAAGGGCAAGATGAATATGAATTATGAAACTGAGTCAAAGGTTGAAATTGAAAAAGGCAGTCTGGCAAGTGGGAGGGGAAGGACATTAGATATACACTGAGAAGACAAATTGGCTAACTAGAAACGGGTAGGAGAAATTAGACACAGGTGCAACTGGTGAGGAGAGGGCAAACAGCTGGAAAGGAAGAAAATCTAAGAGCGACAAGAACCTGAGAGACCAGGGGGTACAAAATAAAACAGGAAATCACTTGAACAAAAACCCAGAGCCATGCTTAAATTTAAAAATTCCAGTAGTCTGATGGCAGCTTTTGCCCCAGAGTCTTGCCCCAGAACACCAAAACATGCTCATGTGGTTTTATTGATGTATTTTGCTTCGTTTGGTGTCGCTTGACGCTTTCTCTGTGTGACTGGAAACCAAAGCATGGGAAAAAGGGACAAGTTTGCAGTTGGTGTGAATACAACCTAAACAAGATTGCAACTCGCATTTCCTTGTCAGCACTTTTAAAAGAAGCATTTAGTGTATCAAGATGCCGTTTTGTTTTTAATTGAGCCTAGATTAACATGTCTATGATAATCACCACCTTGATGATATCACCTGGTGATAAAATGTCTTAATTTTACCTAAATTGGTGCTTTACAGTTTTGACTTAACTTTGTCTATTTTTCTCACATAAGGCAGCATACGCTCTAAGCTTTCAGTTATGGCAAGCAAAAATAGTTTCGTTGAGGAGTTTGTTACAGTAAAAGAAATAATTGTAGGTCATATTTTGTTGAGTTTTAGATTTATTCTAAAAAATTATAACACTTGACATCTCTACATAAACTACATTTACCATTATTGGAACTTTGCAGCAATGCAACAGTGGTGGGATTTATTTATTCTACATCATTTGTTTTTTATTTGTTACACTCTGTGCCACCATTGTCTTTATGCCATTCTAATAGCGTCATTGTGTCACTATCTTGCAGGACTTTGTTGTGAACAAGCGAGTAATTGCAAAGTACTCATGTGACATACTGCTAATGGGCCCACTCAACAAAAAAAACAACAAAAAAAAAAACAAGCTGAAATGCTGTGTTGAGCTGTAAGAGGATATAGCGATTTGAAATATGAGTGAGGCAGAGAAAGAGACAGAGAAGGAGAGAAAAACCGTTGAGAACAAGATTGTTGAAACATGTTATTAAATTGATTGTGTGATATAGAGTGCACAGTGCTGTTGGTCTGAGGAGCTTGTGACCTTCAACAATGAGACCATTGATCAGGTGAGTGGAGATAGGAGACTTGACCACATGTACAATAGTCTGTCCTGCTAGTGGAGAACAAAGCACCGATAGACTGATTCATGCCATTACAGTTTTGTAATTGTTGCCAACTTTTTTGTTGCCCCAGTGGATTAATGCGGGGTACAAATTATTTAGATTTTTACTTTGATACTGTTCACTAACACAGCTGATGGATATGAATTTAATGAATGCTTTTTCGGTTATGGTGTATTTTCTTCATCACATGAATTTTGTTAAGTATAAAGCAGTTGTAGCAGTATCATTATTCTTATGACTTTGTATTAGCACTAAAATCAATCTGTACAAATTCACTTGTTGAAATGTGTTTCCAGTTTCCACCTTTTGTTGGATTACAGATATTAATACAGATGTTACAGACATTTCTGTCAAAGTGTAAAAAAATTAAATGCAATGGTCCTTGTTAACGATGCGCATATAAGAGAGAGCAAAAACACCAATACCAAAGCAGTTTTTGTTAATAATTCCTATATTAAATAAATGTGAATTTATCTGCTGTTGCAATTAAAGATAAAGACAGCTCTTTTTAAAATTAATTTAATAAAGAATATGACTCACTTGCTGTTAAATTCAGAAATTCAGCTTAGCTTCATAAAAATGTTATGCAAAGGGTTTCATTACTACCCATAAAAATCTGATATGTTTAAAATGTATCAGAACAATAATGTCCCAGTGGCAGACAAAACCTTACAACCACCTGTTGTGCAGGTTATTTCAATGACAATGAACTTAATCTAAAATAAAGTTAGGGTTGAGTGCACCGTAAGTTATGTGTTTTGTTAACCGGTCAGTCCAAAGTTGTTTCTCTTGGACTGCAACAGAAGATATTTTTAATATGTCCCCACCTTCTACTAACACTAAGATGCATGCCAACTTTTTTGCCCATTATTCAAAATCAGCTTTTCTTTCCCCCAGTATAGGCCGATTGAGGATAACACTGCATTAATACTTGATTGTGTTTTTTAATTGAGGACGAGAAAACAAAGGAAGACCTGAGCACGAGGCAGCAGTTTGGGTTGGTCTCAGCTGCATTTTCGAGTCACGCTGCCACCAGTGTTCCATACAAGCATGGAGCTGTTGCTTTTTTTAGCGCCTGCTTTCCAGTTTGCAATGCTCTATTAGACAGAATGTCCATCTGCCAATATATTCAAAATGCACAGCGCAGGGTATTAACATGCCCTTGGAAAAAAGGGTTTGGCTCTGTAGGGCAAGCATTTCCATAAATCGCAGCAGAGGCAGTTTTATTACAGGTTGTAAATAGAAGTCTCTGCCATATTTTATGACAGCCATCACTAACTCATTCTGATTCTTATTACCTCTCTGTTCTTTGACTTGCAGGACCATTCATAGACACATTCTGTGCACAAGTTTATGCGGCATAAAGGATTGATTGTAAAGGAATTTATTCCCAGTGTAATTGCGCCTTTAGCTTGAGCTACACTTTTGTCTTCAGCTGCTGTTTTCACGTGCATTTTAACAGGACCAGGCACTTTTTACACATAAAATTTTCATACGGATGCCATATGTACATATGTACTAGGAAATTGATTGAAGAGCCATCAAGTACAATATGTTATGAATGCAGGGAACACAGTGATTAGATTACAGATTATTAAATCTACATTGGGCTTGAAGGGAAAAGTGACTGTTTGATTTTTACTGAAATGATATTACTATAAAGCACTTTATTGTATAGGGATAATTGTTTGTGTAATTTTGTGATTAAGAATGAGCATGACCTTTAATTAAAATTAAACTACAATATCTAGTCTTGTTAGACACTGTGCCCTTGCATTTATAATTTTTACGCTGATAAGTCATCAGCCAGACCAGCCAGGCTCATACATATGTGCATTGCAAATATATTTGCTAATCGTTTTTTAGAAGCACTCCACTTTTCTAGTCTAGCTTGTTTACTTATTTGAATTGGCTGGCAGAGCCATAATCAGCTTATGATCTTTATCATTTTGTTGCCAGGAGCGATACTGAGATTATTGCTCTATTCAAGTATGGTGATTTGTTGACCATAATCTATACGTTTTAGTGAAAATATTAACAAAAAGAGAGTGGCATGACTTTCTCAGCTTTGCTATCTCAGTACAGTTGAATTTAAAAATTAGGGAAAGGGCAACATTCAGCTGCTCAAAGAAGAACAGCTCTACCACTGATTATTTGATTGTTGTTGCTCTGATTCTAGCGAATTATAATTAGAATGTTGATCATTTCCCAGAAGTTAGCAGTGCAGGGGAAATAATAATTTTAGTGCTGCGTTTCAAGAGAGGAAAGCAACAAAATCTCTTCCATTATAGACTTCCAAACTACACCCCTGTTTTGTGCTGGGACACACATGGGTGGAGTGAATGGGGATGGATGGCTGGATTAGGAATGCCGGGAGCGAGTAGATTATCCAGTATCTGGGCAGGCAGATGCGCAGAGAAGAAAATGACTACACAAAGAGCCAGATCTCCATCAGGGGATCAATTCATGGTGCTCGGTCTGTCACTTCCTGTGAAAAAGCAAATTTCATGGTGTGTTTTTCACAAGGCCAGCTCTGAAAATAAACATCACAAAGACAGTTTCTCGCTCTCTGTCTCACTCGTTTCCTCTGTCCTCCTCCCTGTCCCCACTTCAGCTATTTCTGCTCCACACTCACCTACCACATTCTTGGAGTAATAAAATGTGCAATCAAATATGCACACATGCACAGTTACACTTGAGACACATGACCACATGCGTGCTGTAACCTATATTTGCTGAGTATGGTGAATGCCGGTGTGTAAATTTTTTAAGAGGTTTAGCCAGCAAGAGCTGGAATGAGCATTGCTGTTGGCTGAGTTTCTCAGCCTGGGGCCCCTTGCTTTGCTCCCCCATTTCGCCCAGTAGAGCTTCGTCCTTATCGCTGTCCTGCACCCCATCACTGCTGAAGCTGGGTTCCTTTCCTGCTTGACCACATTTATCCAGGGGGCTCTTGTCTGGGGGTGATAAGCTGTTAGACTTACCAGTATGGACGTTGGGGTTCCCACATCCTCTCCTTCACTCCACTCTACAACTCTTTACTTCTTTCACAGTAGCGAGGACCGTTTTGGGGACACTACCCAATTCAACAATACTTTCACACTTAATTTTTTTCCTGCTTTGGCTATTACACACTGCACAGGTTCCACTCTCATCCCACTTATCCCATCTCTTTCTTTCCTCGTCTTTCTTGTGCTAATGTGATAAAGCACCTAAAAGTGAATGAAACAAAAACTACTTTCAGTGATTAGTTGTAATGAACACATTGTGATCATATTGTTCAGGTACTCAAATTTGTATCTGTGTGACAACAGATTGCGCAGACCCCACCTTTTTGGGTTCTGAAGGCATGCACAGTTTGTCTTGAGTTATTTTCCTGTGAAGTTTGCATTCAGCACTTTCTCACGTAGTTTAAAGTCTTTGTCAAATTTCTTGTGTGGTTGTGTCATTTTGCTGTGTTTAAAGGGGATTGTGATGGGCAGAAGCCTTGGTTTTATAAATATTTAAAAATAGGGGGAAAAAAGACTCCTCGTCTTTGTTGTAGTGTGATGAGTCCCTTGCTTAGTATGGGAATGAGAGCTGTAATTACAGCCTTAAAAGTGACAGTCAGTGTTTTCAAGGTTCTTGCTATCCAGCCTTGGGTTAAAAGCAGCAAAGCCATGTGACACAATCTCTAACAAGTTGTCAGTGTAGACCACTTTCTATTTAGCACAAGCCATACCACATCCTTCATGTGTTTTCAGGTTGTCCTCCACTAACCGCTGGCATTGGAGTTACTTGTTGCTTAGGCTTGCCAGCTTCATTTAAATTTGGAGCCCAAGGAACCATCCCAGGCTTTTTATGTGTAAAAAGAATAATCTCTGAGTATTACTGCTTAACAAAAAAAGCTCCAGGCATTTGATGAAAAAGTACTGCTTAGAAGCGTAGACATGCAACTAGATTTATTGTGGTATTACAGTTTGAGTTTGCCTTTTCTAGTCCCAATTTGCTTTTGTAATTTTATATCTCAATTAACAGGAGACTGTCGTACTTTAAATGATGTACTTTAGTTATTGTCTAATAGCCCGTAGAGAGACAAACATTGCACTTGTTTATTTCTCATTGGAAATGTGTATTGCCAACATTGTAACGAGATGTTACAAACACATGCTCCTGCTGGTGTCATCTCTTTTCTCGTGTGCAGGGAGCTTAATTATAGTTCTTCGTGTTGTTGCAGGTTGTTATGAAGAGAAAGCGAGATAGCGTGAAGAAATGGGAAAAGGAGAGGGTAAACCATTAAAGACTGTGTGCAGATTCAGAATGTTAATTTGGGCTGTGTATAAAAAAAATTATGGACTTGATCATGGGTTTCCTCAGAAGCTGTAATTAGGACATTAAAGCCATGGTGTGTGTACGACAGCCTGTTCTCACTCCCCACTTGTGAAGTACTTGTTTTATGAACTTGGAAGCATACTGACCTTGGAGCTTTGAGATATCTAATATCTTGATCAGCTACACACCACCAAATATTCAGAATAATCTGTTTATCTACTTAAGATTTAGTATTTTTGTTTTTATCTGTGTGTCTGCTTAATTTAGGCACGTACTGGAGGACCTGCGGTTTTTACAATTCTTTTAACTTAATTGTTAAAAGCTATACTGTAGAATACAGAAACTAGTTTCTTTATCTCAGTGAGCAAAATCGCTAAAATCATCAAGTGTAAGTTGTAGTTTTTGGGCCTATGGAGTCTAAAGCTGATGTGATCAGCTGTTTGCCCAGTCAATAAAAAGACAATCCAGTCACTTAATCTTTATTAGCTGTTTGTGAAGAGAAAATGGCAAATGTCCTCAGGTTTGGGCTTGCTGCTTTTTTCAGTTTTATGCAACACTGAATCAAAATATTTTTGTGTTTCGGACTGTTGATGGGGCTGACCGTACGCTTTGGAGGTGTCACTTTTGCTACTTAGTTTTAAATATTTCAACCCAAAAAAAATGTAAGCATTGCAAAAAATAAGAATAAAAATGTAGCTGCTTAGGTTTCAGATTGATTGAAAGATTTAGTTTGACTTCATCAGCAATGTTTCCGGGATGTCTGTCACAGCTTTTCTGAAGAGCTGTCACTAAAGGGGTGGGACAAGAGGTGAAATCCCTACAAATTCCCTACCAGAGTGCTCCTTGGTGATCCCTCCTCTTTTCTATCTGTTCTTCTTGCTCCTTTTGCCCTTTAGATCCCTAGACCTTTACATTCTCAACGGAGAAACAGTCTCCATGCAAATTCCCTGCATCTCAACAAATATGGACCTTGTTCCTCTTCTGTCACCTTTTCTCACCATGCTCCTGTGTGCTGTTTACGGTATCAGACAGCCTCAGTCAAACACACCCACGGAAACTCCTTGCCACAGCGCTGAAGGTGGATTGTGCTCCTACCTCTTGTTTTCTCTACAATGTGAAGCTCTAAGCCAAAGACAGAGCTCAGAGGAATGAATTCCTCGTGAAACCCAGAGTGAGGAGAGCAGGAAATAATTCAGCAGCAGCTCCAGCAGCAGCATCAGCATCGATAGTGGTGGCAGCAGTGAGCGTGAGAGAGACGGAGAGAGAGGGAGTGTATGTGTGTGTGAGAGTGTGTGAGCAAGCTTGAGTGAGAGCGAGTTCCTATGCACTGAGCCGAGCGTAGCTGAGCCGTGCCGTCGCATGGCAAGCTGTGTGTTCCCCTTTGGTTCCCGCGCGCTCTGATCAGGCAGAGCTTACAGAAGGGAGAGATGTGGCTTCACTCGGATCTCCAGCGTCAGTGAAGACCAGCACCCAGCCGGGGCATCACACAGCAGCATGGTAGGACTAGAGACCCACTGCTGACACCAGCGTGACTGATGATGACAGCCCACGCGTGGGTTACCATGCGCCACAGCCGCGCCGCTCTAGGAGAAAACACAGCCATGTGAAAGTGACTCGGCTGCCAGCAACTCTTGGACATGTTTTCCAGGGCAAAGTCTGGATTTCTTTCTGTTTTGAACTTGTTTGTTTTTCTCTTGGTGCTGTCTGGCTGCCCCGAACTCACCTATCAGGCAAGGACTAAAGGCAGATGGAACAAGGGGGGTAAGTCATGATGGGCAACCGTGATTTCGATTTATTTTGATTATTAATTGGAAAATTGGAGTAGTGTCATTGAACTGACCTATACCAGGATATTTTATAAATGAGACATTGGACATTTGACTGTGATCTTGTGTGGGATAGTGTTAAAATCTCATCACAGACTGACGTTGCCTTTAAACACATTTGGAATAATACAACTGTGGATTTAACTGTCATGCTTCTTTTGCAATAACACACTCTGGTAGAAGTGTGTGCAAAGAAAGTTTACCCTTTTTTTTTAACACAGAACAAAGTGATGACCGCTTACAACCACAGAATGGTAGCTCCCAACTTTTCAGAGCTAGCCATTGAATCGCTGTCCAACACAGAGGTTAACATTTTTCATAGATGGGATGTTATTTTAACTGTCTACCTGTGATCTTTTAGATTTTTAAAGATCTAGCTTGAAATCCCTTCACATACACGCACACCCTTCTGTCTCCGTGTGGCGAAGGTGTGTTGCGTGAGATCACATTTATCTTTGCACCCTGGAATGTTTGGTTGGCAGGACATGCCACCGGTGTCTTAGAACTGTGATTTTTGGTTTAAAGACTTAGATCACTAGTCTTGAGGGGAGGTGTAAATAATTCATCTCAGCCCCTCCGTGGGAGCGGTCCTCTCGCCTCTCTTGTAGCATTTAATCCCCTTTGTCGGATTAAAGGAACCTCTAATCTTAGTGCTAGTGCTCAGCGAGAAGGCTGAGAGATGCTCCCTGCAGCCTATCGGCATTGTTAGCACTCAAGGCTCATGCTCAGTGGGTGTGTGTCTTCAAAGAGGCAGTGTCACCACTGTGATCTATGTAATGATTCCTTGTTACTTTGCTCTTTTTCTGCCTCACCCACTCTCCACTTAAAATTTCTTGAAATCCAGCTCTTTCACACCCACCTTGTACATGAACTTCTCACTGAGATGCATCATTAGCACCCAGCAGTTCTAAATTAATGACTTGGACCAAGCTTTCAGGTCACTAATACACATTTTTAAAAGAATATTAGGTAATGAAAGAATTTCTCTTTCCATTTCCAGTGCCTCTCACGTAAGCCGCTCTACATATTCACCGTTTAATTTTTCACAGTTTCAGCTATTGGTGTATTTTCAGCCCAGTTTTGAATCACTTGAAATGATAAAGTGTGCTTAAGAGTAGAGCTTGATATATTTTTTTTTTTTTTGCAAATATGAATTAGCAATCAGTAAACCAAGAGTAAAAGCAGTTACAGTATGAAATCCCAGCTATCACTGGCCTCTGGTGAAATGGAGGGCAGTGACCTCCCTCGGTGTAATTAGACCATAAACTCCATCCCTATCTGTGCACTGTTGAACAAATCATTCCACAGGCTTGCTCTTAATTTTAACCTTGGTGGCTTAAACCAGTAGTTTTGTGACAAAAAAAACTAATGTTTCTTCATATTTAAGATAAGATATGTGTGGAGTTAAGAAATGTTTATGGATGCTGTTTCATTTGCTGTAAAGATACTAGTTGTGTGTAATTTTGTGTACGTCATTTGTGTACCATCACAGTGTAGCTGGATTTCTCACACGATCATATAATTTGCCAGAATTATTTAGGTTGTCAACATTTACCCTGCTGTTACTTATAGCTAACAGTCCTTTGGAAAAACGTGTGCACACTGCATAGTTTTATATGTTCAGACTGAGTTTCCTGTTACAAAAATACAGCATGAGCAAAATATAAAATGATATAAAAAACATCAAAAAAACATCAAAATGACCCAATACATTGAGGTTATTGGCCACCCAATATCTTATGAATGTCAGACACTCGCCATCCACCTTCCAGAGGAATGAAAGCTGTTTATAGAAATTTGGATTCCACTAGGGGCAAGTTGTCACAGTGGAAAGGTGATCAAAACTCTCATAGAAATATCTCAAAGCACTTCTGTAATCTAAGGAGACTGGCTCCCATATTGTGATATCTCACTCCATGAGCTTTGAAGCTCCGCTGAAACACCACTGCTACTGTTTTTGAGTGAAGGAAAAAAAAAGACTATAATATTTCTCTGCCTCCTGTGATAAGTGGAAAAAGACTTGCGTTGCGTTGATTTGGGTTGCATTGTACTGTAAAGGTTGGCAACTGAAAGAAATGTACTGATATAAAACTGAAAGTCTGTAAGTTAGAACTTCCAACAAGAAAGTCCATCCATCCATCCATCCGCTTATCCTTTTCAGGGTCACGGGGGGCGCTGGATCCTTTCCCAGCTGTCACTGGGCGAGAGGCGGGGTACACCCTGGACAGGCCACCAGTCTGTCGCAGGGCTAACACACAGAGACAGACAACCATTCGCACTCACATTCACTCCCGCATTCATACCTATGGGCGATTTAGACTAATCAATTAACCTGTCCCCACAAACTGCATGTCTTTGGACAGTGGGAGCAAGCCGGAGTGCCTGGAGGGAACCCACGCAAACACGGGGAGAACATGCAAACTCCACACAGAAAGACCCCGGCCTGATGGTGGAATTGAACTCAGGACCTTCTTTCTGTGCGGCAACAGCACTAACCACCGTGCCACCAAAAGAAAATCCATTTATCTATAAAATTACAGCAGAAAAACTTGCATTGCATATTTTTTTCTGTCAAATTTCAAACGGACTCGAGCATCGGGCTTTGCTTTGCAGCTCAGCGTGGCTGTAGTCGATATTAGAGGTGCGAGCTTCTTCCCACAGATTGATGTCTTAGTCAGTGGTATTCTTTGGTTGTTGCTTTAATCGTTTACCTTAAAGGTAAGAGTAGTTAACCCTACCTGCTCGCATGCCACTGATGGGTATTTCACTTGTCATTCCTGCAAGTTGCTAAATTTCTTTGTTAATTCATCCATTGATCACCACATGACCTCTAATCTCTTTCTAAAGGTCTATCATATTTTAGACATAGGTACAAGCTAGATATGATAACTTATAAAACAACCTTTATCTTTATCTATATGTTGCGTTGCTTTTATCTGTTCTGACATCTGACTTCAAAGGTAAAAAGAACACAGA
Source organism: Pundamilia nyererei (assembly GCF_000239375.1). Taxonomy (NCBI): domain Eukaryota; kingdom Metazoa; phylum Chordata; class Actinopteri; order Cichliformes; family Cichlidae; genus Pundamilia; species Pundamilia nyererei. The sequence continues at coordinate 265,247 of NW_005187615.1, forward strand.
CTATTCCCGACTGCCAACTAGCATTATGACAGAAGAATGTGACAGAAGTGAAGGCTTTTTGTAGACACATATTACTAGTAACTTTTAGCAGGATTTTGAGATCAAATCAGAACTGGTTGGTCCGACTTGTTAAAAAATCTTAAATCAGTGTTGTCCAATAAAACTGCAGTCGGAGCATCTTTCAGCCATCTTTCCGCAGCCTGGTTTGTGCTGACGGTGTTTAGCCATTTGATTAACACCATGTGTACAAGGTGTGCTGCTGTGTAGGTAAAAATCAATGGTTAAACATTATTTGCTTTCATCCAATCTCAAGAGAGTGCTTGTTCTGAGTGTCTTGTGATCAGGAAAGATTCCACTTACTTCCTATCCACGATGTCTGACACGACACTGGAGAAAATCCAACAAATTACTGTTCCTTCATATTCTTACACCACCCTGCAGAGACATCCTCCATAACTAATATCACACAGGCACCCAGATCAGGGACAGTAGAGATTGAACTGAGCCCAGCAGTGGGGGAGAAATCCAATTGAATGTATTACAATCCCACCAAACTACAATAAATGGAAATGTGAAGACAGTACCAGGTGGAGAGAAGCCTGGCTGTGTTAACACAAAGCTATGAAGACAAATGATATTTGGAATACTCCAGGTTTAGAGACGGGGTCACTTTTTGTAATGTTTTCAAAAACTGATTTACTAAATGGGGGGCCTGCTGAGGTGGTCAGCGATGAACACACATTAGAGAAATAACACACACTCCAACAACAGAGTATCTCTGGCGTCTGGGATGATAGTGAGAGTATCAGATTTATAGAGCAAGAGAGGAGATGGGGAATTAATATCATCACTTCCTACTCACACAGGAATAATATGTAGCCTACAGATCAACAGCACAAATTGCTTGCTTTATCACTGTGTTTGCACATGCTCTGCTTCATAACTGTGCATTTAGTAAGTGCCGGTCAAGGCCGATCAGTCCATTAGAAACAATAAAGCGATCATCTGAAAACGTTGCATACAAAACAAAATTAGCCAAACAAAATGACCTTTTTACAGATTTATGTAGGTAGGCACCCTAGTTTTAACAGACACGCGCTGTTATGGGATAATTTGTCTGTTTTGCACATATCAAATTCATACATTCAAATTATGAAAATACACGTTCATACCTTACTGACATGACACTGGGATATGGATAAATCAGCTTCTATCAAGAAAAAATGACGCATCACTGCATAGGGATGGTAAATACGTTAGAGGGTAAAGTATACAACTGGAGCCTGAAATATCACCTAATGACCAACCACCAGTGACAAAACAGGAAATGATTTCCATTAAAATCGGATAGGTGCATTAGTGTTCTTACTTTTAGAGTAGTTAAATGTCCCAGGAATCCACAGGGTAGAGGCTTCTGGCACAGTTTGACCTGCGTGCAATGTGGATGGAGAAGATTAGAAAGTCTTGCTCCAGCAAGTTACTGCAAGTTTATTGTTCAAAGGATGTGTTGCAGCTTGTGGCCAGACAAAAAAAGAAAAAAAAGAATTACTCCTCTCTCATATACTTACACTACCTACTCTATAAATCAACCCTTTTCCAGACATTTCCGCTAGAGAAATCAGACACGGGCACATCAGTGGGCTGAGCATAGAGATGCATTTTGTAGTGTTTCCTTTTCCCCCACATCTTTGAAATCACAGCTCATGCAAACTTTGTCTCTGTTGGCTTGCTCACAGTTATGAATAGAGTCAAATCACAAATACTCCCCGAAAGTTTAATAGTTATTCTTTATTTACTACCGACAGCCACCACATTTAACAGCTCAGTTATAAGGCAGAGCTCAGCTGACTATTCAGCAGCAGAGACTGCCCGATGTTGTCATGTTTATGCTGTTTACCACAGTTCATGACCTCAGTATAGCATTTCCATACGAATTTGATAGAAAGAGAAGCATTTATTTTTGAAGGTAACAAAAGTCAGTAGTATGAATAATAGATGATAGTATTGAAAAAAAAATGCTTTATGTTGGTACTGTAGTAGATTTAGTCTTCCGTTTTCCTCAGAATTGGGTGTATTTTTTGTGAACCAGTCTTTATGTAAAATTGCTATTAATGGATATGCCTGAACCCCCAATGTGCCAGTCATGCTGTGGCCCTAGCAGGAAGTCAGAGCTGGCTGCAGGGATAGAAATATTATACAAACTAATGGGGGGAAAATTAGGCAACAGCCTGACAGGAAAATTAAATCACTGTCATTATTTTTACAATTAATAAGCTTTGACTTGTGTCTTGGGGCAGGGAACACATGAAGGACTCTCACGGAACAAGCAAAAAAAAATTAAATAAATAAAAATCACTCACTATCTGTTCCTGTGACGTTTTGCTGACATTCTGTGACTCAGTTTGATTTCATTATAGAGATTTCTCAGAACAGTTTTCACCCTCTCGTGTATGCTAATGTGAAAATGTAGGCCGAATTTTCAGTTCTGCTAAACACTTGATTTTATTTTAGAAAAAAAAAATGCTTACAAGACAGCCAAGCAAGTACATCTGTAATGAGTGAAGTAGCTCTCCTAATTACGCAATCATGAAAAAGGCTCAAAAGGCAAAAAAATATGCCTGCTGTTTCTTGTTCATTCCAATTAGATCATTAAGCTGTGTGCCACTGCAAGTTCAGAAGAATCGTTTTCTCAAATGTACTTGCCTTATGTACGCCTACATGTGGTTAGGAAAAAAAAATGCATTTGTACAAGCTGAAAAGTGTGGGCGAGATTACAGATACAGTGGTAACAGGATTGAGTCAACATTAGGTAAATGTTGTTGCTACCCAGTTTAGAGTGTTAGAGGGTTGATGATAAATGAAAGCAAAGAAAATTATTATTTTATGCGTTCCGACGCTGCTTTCTTTACTGTAATGTATTTTTTTTAACATAAAGCATACAATAACAAACATACACACACAAAGGTAAAAAATTCAACATTGTTATTGAAATGCAAATTTTAGAAGTAAATATATAAACACATCTATCGCTGTTTTAATTTGTGATTGTGTGGGTGTCACAATTTGTCGTGCAGTATGTGTTTATTTATATTATCTAACAATCTTTGTGTTGTGACTCATCGGGTTGTAATGAGGGACTGAGGCTATTCATTTATAGATAGGCCAGTGTTTTTTCTCTCTTCTGTGTGAATAGGAGTTTGTCTCACTGTAGTTCGGCCTTCAGACGAACACAGAGCTTGTTTTGAACCTTCACCTTTCTTTCACCATTTTTCTTTTTTTATTGATGGGTTTTTATGCCACGAATCTTGTTGCAAGAAAATTGCCCGCTTTTGTCACTGATTTGGCTTTTCTTTTTACACCTATGGGAACAGAAGGATCAGGAAAATTGTAATCTTTTAATGCTTGTATGGGTGTTTTGAAAATGATTTTACAGGTTAAATACAGTTAGGTAAAGACAGAAAAAGGTAAGGACATTTGTGGGATAATAGAATTCAATAGTAATATTCAGTTATCTGTCATTCCCATTTTGGTATGGTTTAAATAACATGTATGAAAATGTGCCACTAATTTTGCTAATGTGACTTTGGCTGCCAATCAAAATAATAATCCATCTGTCTGATTAAGTCATCTAAATATTATGCAATTAAATATGTCAGTCCCTGTGTTGTTGTTACCCCTAGCTATCTTAAACTTTTAAGTGAAGGGGTTTATCATTTTTGATAAACCTGAGGAAGATTATTTACTGTGGACAATTACAAAGGAAGAGGCAGTGAAATAACTAATTCTGTAAATGGGTAAAGTGTCATCACTGTACTTATTGCTCTTTTGCCACTTGCCATGTAAACAGCTTAGCTTAATTTCCACATTCTAGTCTTCCAATGAAGCTGACTTCTAATAGCAGAAGAAATTACACAGTACAATGACAGTGTTTGTGAGTAAATTTCACACCGTAAATATGACAGCTTAGCTTGACGGATAGAAGAGGGCACATTTTATACAGATCCTTTCACCCTGTCGTTATCTGACTTGGCTACAGCCACGTTGCAGAGTATCTGCTTGATCACATGTGAAGATGGTCCAACTATAATAGTGTATGCATGATTGCTTTACTGCACACAATATCCTTTCCTCTTGCATCTCGCTCTCTCGCTAGCTTGGTCTCTAGAGATGATGATGGCTATGATGTGATGATTGTGACGAAACGCAAGTTTTGCTGTTTAAACTTTGGATTTAAATATTGTATTGCAGCAGAAAAACTGTGCTAGTCAGCAGAGAGTGTGGAGAGAGTGTAACGCCTTACTGTTCAAGGTAATTGTATTGTAGGGATTCTTTATTATTTCTTTGGAAATGTCAGGAGCTAAGCTCTAACATCAGAGTCTCTGGCCAATTGAATTTTTCTACTGTTGCCAGGAAGATGACGCTGTCACGGTCAGAAACAGGAATCCTTCACAAAGCATGTCAGTAGACAGAACTACATCTCAGTAAGCTTTTCTTTCTTTCTTTCTTTCTTTCTTTCTTTC
>NW_005187615.1:269786-312700 GCF_000239375.1 Pundamilia nyererei
TTTTTTTTTTTTTTTTTTTTTTTTTTTTACCTTATCTGTGACTCTCTCCTCCACTCTAACTCACTTTCTTTTGATATACCTCCTTACCGCTCTTTGCTCTCCCCAATAAAACTTTAAAGAGATAAGAAGCTTTTTTCTATTTCAGGGTCACCATTAGCCTGAATAATGCATTGACAAGAGAAGAGCAGTTTGAGTTCTGTGGAGGATAGAAGCACAGCCTTCAATTAAATTATACATCATTATCACAGCTGGCAAGCCTGGTGCGACCGTACCCACTCCATCCTCCTCTAAATGTTCCATGTTACTGTCTTGTCCAATATTGTGTGTCAAGCAACAGCCTCTTCTTGTGCCAGCATAGAGCTGGGATGCAGATAGCACCGCCTGTGTTGGTTAGAGGAGCACATAAAAAATGGGAACAGTCTAATACAGCAACTTAACTGAAAGTACTGTAGTGGTGTTATTCTGACTTTCTGATTACGCCCATCTTTAATGGACCGTGGTATGCAGATTGTTAAGTTGTTCCAGTCAGTCTGTAAAATAATGCAATATGCAGCAATATGTTTAAATAAAACGTTAAAGCAATCTCCTGTTTGTTTGGGTTTTTTCTAAATTTCCTGCAGTGTGTCCTTGAGTAGTGTATTTGAACCTGTGACTGCTAATCAGTAAGGACATTTTAAGAATTGGGTCCATTATTGTTTCTGGTCTGTTTCATTCTCATGTCTGTAAAATCTCTGCCAAAGGAGGGAATTTCTTCAAATTTTGCACAAACAATAAGCTTGTCTAAAAGATAAATTCATTAGAATTTATGGACTATGGTCGACAGTAAGTATTGTTGTGACTTTACAAAACCCATTTTGTCCCACTGTCACATCTCAATGAGTGGCACACATTATCGGCTATCATGTGTGACATAAGCATAAATGACATACTGCGTTTTTGTTTGTTTTTTAACTGTTGTTTTTTGACTGCAGCAAACACAACAGATTTTAATATGATACCAGGCATCTCTTAGCCGTACATTTGTGGCAGCTAATTGCTTCTTTCGTAAAGAAAATGTCAAATGTAAAGATCTTAAATTGTTCGCCAGCACATTAAGAAATCTGAGCACTCATTTGAACAGCATCTTGGACAATAATCTGTTTGCAGGTACAACAGTGTATATTTTTATTGCAGATTTATTATATTTTATACTGTTGTATAAAATGATAACTTTCATTGTACATCCTACTTGTAGAAAAACTGAAAGCTGTAGTTGAGAAGGACATTCTCTAGTGTGTTATTACCTGCCCTATATTAGTGCTGCATTATTAACATTGTCCTTAGCCCACTAGTTAATTAACCCCAAAGACCTTAATTTACAGACGAATAATGCATAACAATGGATTACCTTCCTGTTCTCATTACTAAGATTGATTGATTAAAATCACAGTTGTGTTATCGGTCATGCTTAAATATGAACATATTATCAGTGAGTTGCCATTATTGAGCTATTACTAGAAATTAACTCTAGCGTACTGTATTCAGCTTTCTCATATTCTGACAAAGCTGGTACGTTAAGCAGTTTTGACTATACAGACATGACTCCCGCCCTTTGTGAATTATTTCAAGTCAAGCCGTGTTAATACAGTTTAATCTCAGAGTTGTCTTGTGATTAAATATTTGTAAAACACATATGCCGTACCATGGTACTGTAGAATTAGGTGTCATTAAAAATCTACGGAGTGTCATTAAGCAAGGGAACTGAAATTGTAATATTTTCATTAGCAGTCCAAGTTCTAATAACCAATCATGTTTCCTCAGGCTACATGCATAGTGAATAAAACAAACAGAATTTGCCAAATAGCTTTTTTGAAATTGCCAGCTTTAATCTGACTTCAATTTGACCCTAGTGGATAGCTGATGCATTTCCTGGCTAATGTTAACATTTCAAACTTACAAATTATACAGTCTTATATGCGTTACTACAAGACAAAAATAAATAAGAAAATGCAGCAAATTTTTTGTGGAAAATTTTTTTCGTTTCTCTGTTAAAAGGAAAAGCAGCCTTAATAGCAGTCTTGTTAAAAAAAAAACAGTCCTTTTTATATATGTACCAAAGTAAAAAAAAAAATCTATCTGCATGTGCTCATACTCGGTTTTAATACCATATAAAATTGTTAAAATTGTAAAAAAACATCCTTCTGAAACAGGACACTGCATTTTTGTTGCATTGAGCTCATATTTAGTGCAGCATTATTTCTCTGTGCACTTTTGTGTCACCGGATTAGTGTGTTTATAGTCCAATTTATCATGTTGGATTTACCTGCCATGAAAAATCTCTTCCTATCTCTGAATATGTAATGGCTCTGCTTTGCAAATACACCGAGATGAATATTAACAAGTGGTCTCTGCAGTCTTCCAGCTGATGCCCTGCAAAGGTTTTAGAGCGTGATTTCTTGCAGAGACTAAAATAACTTGTAGAATATTAACCCAAAGCCAACAAATGTAAAACAAAGTAATTCCCAGGATCTCACTATACCTACCAGAACCCCTTTTCCTTAAGCATATAAAATACAAAAAGTTGGATCACTGGGAGCTGCAATCTTTTGCTTTTTGTCTGCCATAAATGATCCAACAAAGGTTTCTCACCTTTGCTTTCTGACAGAGTGGGTGGCTATGATGCAGTGGATAAAATGAAGTGATATGTGACCATGGATGCTTTGAAAGATGAGGTGGAAGTCTGCACAGTGAGGCTGGATTAAGAGTTTAATGACTGGTAAAATTGTGGCATTTCGTCCAAGGTGACCCCTGTGGAGAGGTGATCACGCCAAAGCTAGATGGAAAGTGAAGGTAATCCTTCCTGCCTCATTTTCAGATAGATGTCACCAGCACAGGCTTTGTCACCAAAGCCCAAGGCATGTAATTACACTTTTATTGGCTTTAGGGAGCCTGCATCATTCATTTAAAGAATAATCTCACTTCTGAGCACAAGCCACAGTACATATAGATCATACCTGCATGAAAGCCTCTTGTTCTTACTTGCTGTGGCTTAATGGACTTCTATGAATATAGGTTGGATTCATTGCTAACAGCACGTAGGGCGTTAATACCTGAGTGTTGCCCAGACGTTAGCCCTCTCGCTTCCTCAGTTGGGTATTTCGTGAGTTGAAGAGCAAGGCCATATGAGTATGACAGCAGTAGCATGTGAGTGTCTGGATCTACTGCCAACCAGCCTTGACACCATTAGCTCTGGTGACACATTAAGGTTCTGTTTGCCTTGTAATTTGTTTTGTCTGTCAGTTTGATGGATGTCTTGTTTGCCGGCACTTCCTCACACATTGGAAAATGGTGGCTCGAGGACATTGTTAAACGAACTTCAGAAAGGGAGGCAGAAAGCATTTGTTTTCTTCAAACAGGTTTTTTTTGTGCGTGTGTGTTAATGGGTGTGTGCAACAATGTCTCCACTCCATACCGCGTCACACGCTGGGTAATTAAAGGTGAAAAGCTCATTTGAGGGCAAAGGCAGGGTAGGTACAGCGGTATGAGTAAGCTAGAAATGGAGATGGCGGTGACATTCCTTTGAGTAAATTTCCTAGCACTGAGATTTAAGTCATATGCTCAAATATGATTTGTACTCGAGCGTGAAGACTGTAAAACCACAAAAATGTCAATCTGATCTCATTTTATTTCCTATAAATATATGCTGGTAAGCACCGCTTTTAGTAATTCCGCTCTGCTATGCTTTGTTCATACTATTGACCTTACGTCTGTGACTGAGCAGCATGGCAGTATCCGTAAATGCAGTTTAGCACACTTGAGGAAGTGTAGCAGTATGCCAAAGAATGGTTTCACCTCTTTCTGCACAGCAGGTCACGCAAATGGCAGCATAGGACTGTGGAAAATTTCACTGCCTGACCACTCGCCCCCAGCTGTGCAATGTGGGAAGCCATCAGAGCCTTCTACCTCGACCACTCGGCTGTGGAAACATTTCTGCTACAGCACCAGCTCAGCTTAATGAGCCTCTTCGTCATTACCTACAATATATGTAGTGCCCCCAAAGGTGGGTGAATGAATAGATCTACAGTCAACACACTTTATTTGGTGCTCAAGCTTCAAGGATGTTTCAGATATGGGACATGCCATAACATCGTTGATGTTGTTGTTTGTCCTGTCTAAGCGTGGCCAAATATTGGAATCCCATAAATAGCTTAATATGAATGAATTTAGATACATAATTCTTACTGTTTAACACTGCGCTCATATGGTTTGATGTTTACTCACAGTAGCAGTAAATATTAATATAAATGTAGCTGGTTTCAAACAAGTTTTGGTAGATGGGTCCAGCTTAGATTGATTCAGAATTTGGATTACTGAATTTTATGTCTAGATTGTTTATAAAGGTGGACGTAGCTACTGTGATACTATGTATTGGTAAGTGAAATCCTGGAGTAAAGTCTCAAAATGAGTTTTTCTTAACTCACAGCTTCCTGTTTATAAATCAGATGTGACAAACGAGGGGCACTGACTGCACATAGACTAGCAAATCAGTAACAAGGTACTCCCACCCTAAAACATAACTTGCTTTATCCTTCTTTTTGACTTTACTGAGGCCTGTAAATTACAAAATGAACATCATGTTGTTTGAATAAGACTTGAAAACAGTGATTTAAAACCACGCAGTTATTAAGAAACTGTTTACCGAGGTCTTAGACAAAGATAGGTGGAGCACCATTTTCAAGAACAACTAAATAACTGGAATCTATTTTGCCAATGTTCCTTATTATGTGAGAATTTTGGTAATTACACTCTAAAGAAACTGCAGTATAGTCACCTGCTCGTCTTCAGTGCACAGTGATGTTAGTATGGAGCAGGTGAGCAGTCTGTGATGAAATGCTGCTCAGGTGCTGCTCTGCTGTTTTCTTCTGTCAGCCCCGTTGACAGTGTACTCAGCTCACTCAGTCTCAAAACTTGACTAAAGTTGGTAAGCCCCGTGTGCTATCACTCTTCCCCTCTTTTCCTCGCGTGGTTTCATTTGTTACAACAGACCTTGAAATTTGAGAGACTGTGAGAAGAGCGGTGTAAGACTGTAACAGACATATCACAGTCTGGAAGCCATGGCTTCTCTTCCATTTTTCCTCACACGTGGAGAAGATAATATGTTACAGCTGAATCTCTTCACCACTCTAATCCACGGAGCAGGGGATGAAATCTTATTTGGGGATCAGCACCAGTGCATCACTGCCATGATAGCAACAACATGCAACTCTGCAAGCTCTTTTTTAAGAGCATTAGAGCCTAGGAATGAATCAGTCAGCAAAAAACCCCAAAAAACAACTTTTTGGCTCAATTATTTATTTATTTTTATTTTTTCAATTAGAACTGAAACAGCTGGATGCTGGTTTCTTAAAGTGTGTCACTAAAATAGCCATGCCTTAATCCCTCCATTCATTGAAAGTATCAACTATACTCGCCATTAAATTATGGATGTCTGTTTGAAACGCTATAGCAAAATATTTGAGACAGAGAGCGTTGGATTATTCAAATACAAAGGCTTGGTGAATGAGCTTTCCTTTTGTATGTGTTTGTTTCCTTTTCTGTCCTTTTAAATCTGAAGCCAAGCTTGTCTCAGAAGGATATGCAAATTTAGAAGAATAGCTGTCTGGCTCCCTGAGAAGCTCTTATCCTGCACTGTAGCTTCAATGGTGAATAGAGCTGGAAGATTTTAATGTGCTATAAGGGGCCGTTTTGACAAACTCTTCCTTTTGAACGATGGAATAAGCGTCTGTTCACTGTCTGAGCAACATAACTGGACCCTTTGGTAGAGATTAAAGCATTTCTGTTTCTCTGTTCTGTTGTTGATGGCCTAAATAACTTTGGATTGTCTATAAATAGCTAATATCTGTTATCCAGCATCCTGTCACCAGTTTAAATCTCAAATCTTATTTTAGATTTTGACAAGCTAGTCTTAGTCTGAATAACACCTGCTCACGTAAAAGAAAGGAGGGCACCTTATTTCCTATCATGTTGAATCACTGAGGGCTGAACTTGCTCTCCTCTGTTAAACTTGCATAGCAAATAAGGGTCTCCGAGGAGCCATGAAAAGCTGGAGGAGATTGTCACAGCTCATAAACAGGAGCTCGGGAGAGGTATTACAAAGCAAAAAAAATCGGAGAGGTAAAACTGCAGAACTGCAATTTGACAAGCAGGTTCAATCTTCATTTCACTCAAGTAGCTGCTGACTGTGATTGTTCTCCACAAAAACTCAAATGGTGTCGCTTTTATTTTCTGCTTGTAATGCTTACAGTGTTTCCAACACTTGATTTGCGCAGAGATGTAGTGATGCAGTTATTCAGTTTGTGGATGCAGCCAAAGTGTTTTTGCTGTAAACATTTGTTCGTGATTAAGAAGACACCATTAGCATATTGGAACTCTGTTCCAATTAATAAAGATAATTTCATCCATGCCCACACATGCCCCAAATCTGTGCATGGTGGCAGCATACAGTAACAGCTGAGAGGATAGATTTTGACTCAAACAGATGAATGAGCAGATGTGAGTTGACAGTTCGCCACCACAGGTGAATCTGATGTTGGGGATATCATAGAAAAAAGCAGCCTACCCCAGAATCATTTTCAACAATGCAATCATTTATTCTAACAGGATTAAAAGCTACTTATGAGCCAAACTATCACTCGATTCCATTTTTTTCTTGGCTGGTTCCTTCTTTCTGCTACGTTTTGTTGCAGTGATGTGTATCAAAGTAAATACGGACCTTTTTATTACAAGAAGGGCTGATTTTGTGTTTTTTAAAAAGCTGTTCACGTGTTAATTTGAGGGCCGAGTACAATATATATTCATCATACTTACATAGACTGCTTGTGCTTTAAGTAGATATCAACTATTAGATGATGGCCAAACTTCTCAGTCTCCTCAGCTGGACTGCACTAGGATGAAGAAGGTGTGGTGCTTCTGTGCTTCAGGCCATCATGATCACATACTGTATGAATATTTTATTGTATGTGCCCTGATGGGTTACTTCAGTAAACCACAAGGACAGACCATTGCTAGCTGTAGATACACTGTAGTTTTGCCCATCGGAAATGATCTTTTATTATTCTCTTGACTCGATGGGTATATAACCATAGCTAATGATGCTTAGAATGTTTGTACCATTACTTTTGCATTAATGACTCCAGTATCTATTGTTTTTATAGACTGTAATGGTGTTTTTATGAATAGAGTTTAAAAAGTTTTTTTTTTTTTTTAAATAGCAATTTCAGTTGAATAGTAAAACTCCATTACAAAGATTATACACTTATAGTTATGCAACAAAAAAAGCTGTCCCTTTATGAGAGTCACATATCCAGGTATTTCTACGTGTAACTGACTTGTTGGATAGTCTACTTGTGGACTGACTCTAATATATATATGAATTCTGTTCATGTGGATAGCAGTGGTATTTAAATTAAAAATTAGTTAAGAAAGGAAATGTAAAAACATTTAGGTAAGATTTCAAATTTCCCACACTATACTTTTGTTAACTTAAGCCCCCTACTCAGTAAAAAGGACTCAAGAGGCAGAGGGGGTGTTTTTTCTCTTAACTTTGTCCCATTGGGATGACACGCTGTCTTTGTTATCTTACACCCAACATCAAACTCCTGATCCCAATCATATCCTCTTTTTTTTTTATCTGACTGTGCACACTATTCTCCCACGTCACCCCAGCTGCTCCAGCACTGCTCCTCAGATTAGAGAACTCGCCAGCTCTCAGCTTTATCTACCATTGTTCCCCACCAAATAAAATTGGCTCCAGCGGGGAGTGGGAAGGAGAGTCGCTGGGGTTTATCTTAATCAGGAGCAGACATTAAAAAGTTACACAGAATTAGTTTTTTTTCTTGCTCCTCTCTGACAAGGGTCATTAGGGTTAACGCTGTAAAAAAAAAGGGGTGGGATGAAGTAGAGATTTGTCTCAGCATGTTCTGGCTTGAAGTACAAAGCTTTAAGGACAGTTGTGAATTGAATACACCTGGTAAGACATGGTGGGACAGAATGAAAAAGAATCAGCATGACGCTCGACAGCAGTTTGTATTTTGGATCTGTGTCAGAGGCTTTCAAAGGATGGTTACTGTAAAATGTTGTTGTGTTTTGTCATGAAATATCAATTTCTCAACTTAGCTTGTTTTACTCATGTTTTCAATGTAGATAGTTGCATGGTTGAACAAAGTGTCCTTTATCAAAGTCATCATATCGAAATTCTGCCATACTGAAACTACAAAGCCTTGTATTACTGTACAGTTTATATCTGAGCATGATATCTGGATAGGGAGGATTAAATGTTAAATGCTGATGTAATTAATTACAGCACATTACAATCACAACGTGGGTGGATAGTTCAGACAGGTAGACTTGACCACTAGACAATATTGGACAATTTGACCTAATATTCAAGATAAAAACCTTCTCAACATATTAAAAGGTCAACTACATCATCCACCTGTGAACTTTGTTTTGTATTGATATAAAGACTGAAAGTGATTCAAAACTCAGTCTTTTTTGTAATAGTGGGGCGACCGTGGCTCAGGGGGTTGGGAAGCGCATCTGTAACCGGAAGGTCGCCGGTTCGTTCTCTCTGTCCTGGTTGTTGTGTCCTTGGGCAAGACACTTTACCCTACCGCCTACTGGTGATGGCCAGAGGGGCCGATGGCACGATATGGCAGCCTCGCTTCTGTCAGTCTGCCCCAGGGCAGCTGTGGCTACAACCGTAGCTTGCCTCCACCAGTGTGTGAATGCGAGAGTGAATGAATAGTGGCATTGTAAAGCGCTTTGGGTGCCTTGAAAAGCGCTATATAAATCCAATCCATTATTATTATTCAGCCACCATCTTAGGGTTATTGAATCCCTCCATTTGAAACCTTTGGCCCATTCAGAGTTTATTAAGTGAAGAGCATGAAAGTCAAAGTAAAATAAACATGTAGTCTGGAGCACTCAAACAGTGCCATGCAAAACTAACAAATTTAAGAGGATGAATATGGGTGGTATTTGTCTGTAGCAAGATTTGAGAAATGTACAATAGGTAGTCTAATGCAAACTCAAATGAAAAAATGGTTATAATGAGCTGTGTATAAGGCGAGACAAAAGAGAATGGACAAAAGGACTTGTAATAACGGGCTCGACGAAGAGATTTTCACTGGAAAGGATGTGCAGTAAGTTAGGTTGAAGGATTGAAATGGATATGTGCTAACAAGTAAGGAGTGTTGAGAAAATGGAAGGAGTACTCTGGGAAGTTGATGAGACAGAAGGAGATGTGACTGTGTCTTTGTGGATCTCGAGAAGGCATATGATAGGGTGCCAAGAGAGGAACTGAGGTATTGCGGGTTTAAGTCAGGATTGGCAGAGACGTACAGTATGTGAGGCAGTTGAAGGACATTTATGAAGACAAACAGTGGAGAGGTGTGGTAGTACTAACGGATACTTTCAAGGTGGGGATAGGATTACAACAGGGATCAATTCTGATGTTGAGTTGACAATTTTATCTCAATTTTCATATTATTTTCATGACAACACAATACATTGCACTGCATTGAGTTATTTGTCATTGTCGCAAAAGTATTGTTTTTAATTTGAATTTTAATAAAGAAAATGTTTTTCACACTTTTTTTTCAGAGTTTTAGATTAATTTTAGTCCCATGTTCCCTGTGTACCAGAACTGTTGGTACTCAGTGAGCAATTCTGGCTCAAAATATCTCCTCTTCCACACTGGCCCAGTTGGCATTTCCCTGCCTGCACCTGCACTCCTATAATTAGTCATGTCAATGTTTCCTAAAAAGTTCAGGTGTAGACTGAACTATCCGTGTTAATGGCTACCAACTATATATTGTTTGTGTGCATATACACATTTACTGTACAGGTCAGGACAGACTGGATGAATTTGTGAAGAACAAATGCCTTTGTATGCATTCACCCATAGATTGCAAGACATTAGCTCACACAAATGGAAAATTTAACTTGGACATTTACTGATTTACTTTTGTAAATGGTCACATATGCTACAATTCTGGTCACAATCTGGAGCTCTGAATTTAAGTTTAGATTGTTTTAATTGGATGGTGGATGTAGATAGAGGAAGCTAGTTTCTTTAACCTTGACATGGGACCACCAAATCCATCAGATCCAACTAGGCTCATATGATACTGAGATATGACTGTAATGTAGGCAGCACTGATAACGAAAACACTTATTAATACCAAGATGAGGTAGGAACCAATGATCTGATGTCATTATGAGATAAAGCACCCCTGATACAGGTTCATCATTTTTAATTCATAAATTTAGTTGGATGTTTTGTTTTGTTTTTTTTAAACCTGGTGATTATACCACACACCCATGTCACGTTACAAGTTTCCTGTGAGTGTGGACCTTAAATGGTTCTGATTCTTATCAATTCTCACTATGTCCTGGTTTCAGTCCTGACGCACACAGGGACTAAATGTGATGGAAAAAGTGAGTGAAGGACAGCCTGTATGTCCCTGTGGCCAGTGTCCAGTAAGATGGACTTCAAATATGACAGTGAAGGGCAGGGGTTATGGACAGAACCAAATCCCTCATCAGAATTTTGATTGAAACCATAAGACAGTGACAGATTCACTATGACCCTGACCCAAGCTGACATGGCCATGGTGAACTATTCAAATCGATCAACCACAATGAGCTTTTGGTTTTCTCAAAGAGCTGACCTAACTGGCACATTTCTCTTTCAGTCTTTGTCAAGACACAGCTTACACTTCCTGTATCTCCTCTACTTATCCTTCATAACTCCATTCTCTGTAACCCCTCACGTCAAACCTCCCATTTGGCCTAATTTTCCCATGAGCTGCGTGTATTAATCAAGCTTAAGGCCTGATTGACAGGAGTTATCACCAGTGAATCAGTTCAGCCCTGCCTATCTAGCCCTTTCTGTCTGACTTGGAGACTATCAGAGCTTCTGCTATCTCTTGCGCCTGCAGCCAGTGTCTACCATGAGGAAGGGCTGCTACATCTGTGGCTCCCGCTTATCGCTTTCATTTTTAAACATCCCACAATCAAAGAGCCTGTAGCATTTCCTAGCTAATTGCCAGAGGATAATAAATTGCAAAATCCCACAACACCCCCGTCCTCTCTGTTAACCTCCATCTATGGTGCTTACAGTAACTGGCAGCAGGTAGCTAATAATCCGCTTCATTGGCGCCTCTCTTGATCGCCTGACTTGAGCATGTCCGCTATTCAGTTACAGGCTGAGTGACCCACTTTAATGGAAATTGTACCTGAATCCCTGGAACTCATCAAAACAAATGGTAAGTTATTCCAAGCGATGTGATGGTATACTGGTACTCTATCTGCCAAGATAGAAATATGGAGCACTGTGGCTGAGCTGCAGTTTTCATTTAAAGATATTGGTCTCTGTCATTGCCCCAATTTACAGGATTACTATCTTTTCATTATGAACTGGTTATGTTAAACCAGATTTACTGTATTTAAACAGATGGCATACGAGGGTGTCAATTTTGCATGACAGGATTAGGCTCATCTCGCCATTTGGGGGTCTTTTAAAAAGCAGCAGAATATTAAAACATGAGCGCATTAGGAAAGATGCTTTCATGCAGAGTTGCTGAGTGTAATACTAAGGGGTGATAATTGCTGGGGATACACCCTTGGTCCTAATAATGTAAGGCTTAATTATTCCATGAAAAAGAAATGTTGCCTGATCATCTCGACTCCAGCATTTAATCTAAGCCTTATCTAGATTCCTATAGCCTTTTCTGCATTTGTAAGCATCCTGATATTAAACAACATTGGCCCATTGAGACTTATCTGGTTCAGGATGTTCTCTCTGATTATCACTTTAACAAGAAGATTCTCAATTTTGAAGCAAATGTGTCAGTTTATTAACTGCATTAACTCCACACATGTATACTCACACAGAACACTGTGGTACACACAAAAGTGCACATTACTCTCTCTTTTTAAAAAATATCTATTTACACATAGAGCATTAAATTATTATCTAATGTTTTGACATGTAAGTGGAGGACTTTTTTATGTTTTTAATAACACAACCAACCTCACATTACCCTGACGTTTGTGTCATACAGTTTTCAGATCTCTAAGATTTGCACAGAAAGTGTTTTGACTTGGGATCAAAGCTGTTGCAAAGTGTCTGATGAATATGTGCATTTAGATTGGTTACAGTGGCGTAAATGTAATGTATGTTTTAGCTGGTGTTTTCTACTCCTGGAAGGTTAAACTTCTAGGAAATTTTACCAATATTTTACCGATAATTTTCCATAGTTATGAAATTTTACGTCACCAACAGATAAAGTGTTTGTGAAGGAAAGTAGGAAACAACCCATAAGTTGGTTTCAGAGATGATTTCATCGTAATTGAGAAGACTTATGGATTAACAAGCTAGTATGTGAGAAATAGAATTTTTGAATATTAACTTCTCAGCCTCCTCCACACAATAATTAGTACCCAGAGGAAAAATAAGAGTGGGAACTGGGACACAGGAATGGTGAGAAGGATGACTGGAGGGTTCCAAGAGGGATCCCCTAATGACAGGTACAGCAAAGTAGATACTCCAGAGAAAACTGTAGATTCTCACTCTATAATCCTATGTTCATGTTACAGTTAGTGCTCTGAGACTAGCTGTGCTGGTGTTTTTTAACCAGCAGATACATTATAACAGTATCCCTATGTTTCTGTGACTCCTCCCAGGGACACAAGATACTACTTTCGATATCACTTCAAATCAGAAACACATACTGATACTGGTGTTTACTGATATATCTGGTAATTTTTTTTTTACTTACTTTGCATTAAAACCGATGATGACACAATTTCATATAGTTTCATACAATAAAACTTTACCAAGTGCCTGCAGTTCAAAAAAGTGCCCCTCCGACAGCCAAACTCATCTGTTCTCTGATTGGATAGTTGCATTTGTGATTGGCATGACATTGGCCAATCAGATGAAAGGAAGAAAAACAGGGTCAAAATTTGTACTTTTAACTTGAAATTTGTGTGCAGAGTTTCCCACGTATTTTTTGACTAAGTTCACACACAAATCGTTTTTACGCACACACAAATTCTTTTTACACATACAAATCTTTTTTACACACACACACAAATTCTTTTTACACATACAAATCTTTTTTTACACACACACAAATTCTTTTTACACATACAAATCCTGATTTACAAGTGCAAAACTGATTTACAAGTACAAAATATGTATGACCACAATTTGAGCCCATAATCAGGTCCTCTACCATAGGCCTAGTTTGAGGGTCCTGCACAGTATTTTTGCACATTTCCTAGTATCTGTTGGAGCCACTCACCTACGTCCAAGTCCACACACAAATCTTTTTTACGCACACACAAATTCTTTTTACACATACAAATCTTTTTTACACACACACAAATTCTTTTTGCACATACAAAACTGATTTACAAGTACAAAATATTTATGACCACAATTTGAGCCCATACCTGATCTTGAAGGATAAAGGCTGACAACAGCTGCCCAATCACATGGCAACCTGTCGGTGCATTTAGGCATGTTCACAAGGATGTTAATCCAAGAATGTGTAAGACAGGTGATTTAAGTGACTGAACGTAGCATAGATGGTGGTGGCAGATGGGCTGGTCTGATCAGAAACCTCTGATATACAGGATTTCCTGCACAGCCATCTGCAGGGTTTAAAATACCCATGAGCAGAAACTCTTCTTCAGAAGCTCTTCTGCTGGCAGTGTAATGGTGTGAGGGAGTGTTTTTATATATATTTAGAGAATACTCTCAGTCACTATTAGCACTAACATCTCAATGTGTTACAGGTTAAAGCGTTAAATCTGAAAAATATTAAAACATACCAAAACCAGCTGACCTTGAAACTATGTTCAGTTAGCATATGGGGGAAAAATAGCTACTTGAACAAAGATGCTAATACATACATAATCCCAGTAATTCATAAAACATGTAACATTAATGGGCATGCGTAAACAACCTTGTTTATTCCACCAATGTTTTAATGACTCACCTTTGTTTTGACCTTAGTAGGCCATATAATGTGCATTTTTAATGAGGCCATAACATCCATTTTAACATAAGTAAACATATTTTTGATTCATTTAACACGGAGGCTTGTTTGTATGATAATGACCCGGATTTGTGTAATTGATCAGTTGTTATTGTTATTCTAGTTTATCATTGATATAGTCACTTTTATATAGTTTTGTGTGTAAACATTTTTCTGCCACTGGATGCATAAATAACAATAACCATTATATGTTTAAATCACAGTCATGTGGTGTCATGGACAGCACACGATAATAATCACATTTATTATGAATTTTAAATGAGGTGTTTACACTTTGGCGCTTTCATCCAAGTCTATATGGCACATAAAGAATGCAGCCACTTACGAAGCAAGTTGTTTTCTAATCTTGGTGTATAGCAGTTGCTGGATGCATTATTGAAGTTTTACCAATCTGTGTGTAATAAATCCTCTTGACTCCTATTATTCATTGCATAATGGCTTCCATTCATCACTGAAAACATAGGGTAAATTAGCTGCTGGAACCTGGTGTTTGGCTCTAAGGCTTTATTGAAAGAATCTTTCAGACTCTTTGTCTATTAGTTCATGTCTTTAAGAAAAGGAAAACTTTACTTTGTGTAATGAACCCTTTTAAAATATTGCTTTTGAACTTTAACAATAAGATATCCCCATGAAGTGGCAAACTGTTCTTTCGAATATGTTTTTTAAGACCTCACACATTTGAGATAAACTTCATATTTTCTGTTCATGAGCACTCCATGTTTTAGATCATCACATTACACAGTTGTGTCTCCTCCCATTACTTTCAACCCTTCCCCCCCAAATGATAATTAAACAAGGAATGCGTCAGAAAGCACAGAATTAACACACTTGATTATGCATTCTTCACACATTAATCTTTCATGATTTGGGAATCAACATTCTTAATTATTCAAAACTGCAAAATGTATGAAAAGTTGAATGTGGAATAGGCAAAACACATGAATACAGGAATAAGAAAAACCAAATGCACGTGGAAATGGAGAAGCAAAAGTCTAATACCACATAGTGTGAAGCAAGCTTTCTCTCAATTCTCTCATCATTAAGTCAACAATGTGCATCAGGGAAGAAGACTGGGTTTAATTACCTGATAAAATTTTAATGCAGGGCAGAGAACGGAATGGCCTAAGTGGTGCAGAAGAGATCTTTGACCTGAAACGGCAGTCCTGCAGGGCACATAGACCAGTAGGGATAGAAGGGCCTATTTAGCTATCATGTTGGATCAAAGCGAAGTCAAGTTAAATTAGGTGAATAGAATGTGTCAAGGTACCCATAGTGGTTTTTCTCATCTGTCCAGTTTCAGTTAATCTTATCTAGGAATTAGAGTAAACTTCACAAGGGATTATTTTGTGTATTTTTTACTGGAAATTGTTTAGCTCTAATTAATAGAGAATGAGAAGTGATTAATTTAATCCATTTTAAATGTCTGCAAAAGATGAAAGGCCACGTTTTAATCCACCCATATTTCAACAAATAAACAATCTCTTGCATGTTTGCATAAGGTCACACTAATGCTGTGTATGCTCTTTCAATCTGCTTGTGTGTATATATACTGTGCATTGTGTTTGTTTTTGGCTAACCCCAGTTAAAAAACCAAATCAATTAGTCACTGTGACAGTGAATACATTTCGACCCCGCTCTATTGTGGCCATAAATTGGTTTCAAGTTTATGTAGTCTAAAGGTCCTTCTGAGAACAAAACACTGACCTCTGCCTCTGAAATCTTCTGAAGTCTGACAGTGACTCTGTAAACCACAACCCTAGGAGAGAGTTGTTACTGTGGCTGGAGGTCACCCAGGCAAGTCTGCTGGGATGACACAAGGGCTCCCGGCATGTTTTCTGGCCACTGTTGCTTCCACTCCCGGTCACCAAAACAAAGACAGCAGCTAGAGCCAGCACTTGGCCTCTCTCTCCCCGGCCCTTGAAGGCAGTCACAAACATATGCACTATTGTGCGTGTGCATACACACATAACTGTGCATTGGAGTTGACCAAGGTTCCCCATGAGGGTCTTGGCCTGTCATCTGACAAAGCCTAACAATAGCGGTGAGCAGATGCCTGGGTTCCAGGGCCAAACAGATGGATTGGCCAAGTGGCTTGGATAAAGATCACCTTCCTAACCCATAAAGGCAGCTTGGGGTTCTGACTGTCATGGTGTTGTGTTTTTAGATAAATTAGCACAGTGAGAAGAAAAACAGTGGGGTTTGGGTTTGCAAAGGTCCAGCAACAGCTTGCAGGAAAGCAGGCATAAAAGAGAAGCTTGCTTAGGGCCTAGACTCCTACCAAGTCTAATCCTTCACCCATGGCTTGGAAGTCCAGAAGGGAGGACTGGTATCTCTCAATGAGGGTTTGAATTATTAAAGTAGATTTAAACCATCAGGCTGGCCTGTTCTATGGCTGATGGGCTGGTTTGAAATGACCTTTAGATGTAACATGCTATAGGCAGTGTGTCAGTAACCACGGTTCCCACTACTGCAACTGTGCCTGAGAATTAGGGATTAAATATATATATATATATATATATTTATTTATTTATTTACTGTGTGTGTGTGTGTGTTTTAAACCCTGAACAACATTTTTGGTACCTAAAACATGACCAACAAAAAGTAAAATAAGCAGCTAGTGAAAGGGAATTTTTTTAAACGGTCCAACACTAACTCCAGTCTTTGTGATATATAGTCTAGTTTGTGACATTTCTACCCCATGTACCTCCCAACATGGAATTTGTCACTCTCTAAAAATTTAAACACACTTGTGTATCTTTTATGGAACACATGGGTCTTTTGGGTTGTTCCGTTGTGTTCATTTATATACAGGAGTATTTCTGCACAAAAGATGTAGCAAGAGTTGCACCAGCCACACAGCTCTCTTGTGCCAGCTGTGCCACCCAGTAGGCATTATGGGAGGTGGATAGTGCTCTGTTAAACTAGTGTAAAATAAAAACTAGTTTGGGCTGTTTCCAAGCTGCATTTTTTGCTATTATTAGTATTCATATTATAATTTATACATTTTCTCTTTGATGTTTTCCTTGTTTCACTGTATACTCCAAGCCTACTCCAACATAAAAAAAAAGTTATTAAGAGATTAGTGAAGGAGAGTCTTTGCCTTCAAAGAGCCCCAATGTGCTGCTGATGTTACAGCTTGGCTTGTAATGATGGCTTTGTTGGCTGGCAGCTGTAATTTGAGGAAGAGGAAGTGCTGGTGTCTGACCTCTTGGTTTTCAGGCAGCCCTCACAGCACATATAGTATTAAAACTCTGGCAGTCAAACAGGGAGGGGCAGTCGGTGTAATGGTCCTGAGTAAAGTAGAAGAGGGTGCTTAGCCAGGGTAATTTAAGAGCAGGGCATACGGATGGAATTGGGGGCAGAGAAGAGACTCGGCAGGGCAGCAGTGATTAGACAGAAGGGCTCTCTTAAATGCAGCAATGGATCTTGCCACCATGATAGAAGAGCCACGAGAACAGGGGAACCCTCCTTGTGACGTCATCAAAGGGGTGAAAATGACCATGAGGTTTGGGAATTCTATAATTAAAGGGCTCAGTGAAGTCCTTTTGACAACGCTGATCATGCTGTTTGCTAAAAAGCAAGTAGGACACCGGGTTGCTATGCTCAGTAAAAATGTCCTCGTGGTCAGCAATGTACAACAAAGGTTTTCCCAGAGGATAAGAATACGGGAAGTTAAACGTTCAAAAGCCAAGTACTTTAATGCTACACTGCTGCATCAAGCCTTGTGCACACACAATCAGAAGAATTAGCAAAAAGCACAAGTCATCATGCAGTGGTGCTGCACCCTCAGGTTCAAGAGGTCGCTGTTGATAGGGTAGGTAAGCACTGAAGGCATGCAAATTTATTTCAGATGACTTGATGACAGGATGTTACAGACCTTCCTTGCCAAGCAATGAGTACACAATGCCTGCGGTCCTTATGCTGCCTGGCCCTTATTTATCTGAAGGTAAAACATAAATGGAAAGCTGCAAATGGCACTCAGCACCTGTGTGCATGTCTGCTTGGGCATTTAGTATAATGAAAGCCACATGTCTCCTGTCTGGACAGGTTGGAAATGATGCAGCTCAAATGAACCTGCCTCTCAGTTAAATGTTTTTACACTTCACACTCCATTATAGTGGTGCTGATGTGAGCAGCTCCAGGTGAGTCGCAGGGATGAAAGCTGTCAGTGGAGGAGAGGGGCGGAGGTCCTTGGAGTGGGAGTGGGAGAAAGGAATGAGAATGGAGCACAGCTCATTGGGAACATCAGCCTGCTACAGGGAGGACAGGGAACATGACTCATTAGGTATGGGCCTCTGCACTTTCTATACTGAGCTGCATGCTAATATAGGGAAGACATGGCTGTACTGGGAATTCAGTCATGGATTATTACAATGCTAGAGAGTGGGAAAAGGTTGTGGCTTTTCTTTGGAGCATATGTTAGATATATCACATCACCTTGCAAGAACCAATTGCATGTGATACAGTCAACAATGTTCATATTGTTATAAAAGATCAACTTTTCTGTGAGTTTACTGGAAACATAGTAACAACCACATGATTGATTTGAATAGTTAATGAGAAAAAAAAGCCTTGGATCATATACATTATGACCATCGAAAAGCAAGTGAACCCTGATGGAGAATGAAGGAGAGTGAAAACCTTTATCATACTAATGAGGGATATTAGCCATACTTTCAGGCTTCAACGACATTGACAATTTTACACTTGACATTAATTGCCTATCTCAAGTACTGAAAATCTTTTTTAACCTCAAGAGTGCAATTTTATGAGCCCGAGTTAAATATGGAGGGGTTGGTAGTGAATGCAGACAGCCAAAAGTTTCCTATTTGCAACTTTGGGTTGTCAATAAAATGCTTCTGTGATGGAATTAATCAATAAAAGTACATATCATCCCTGGGTGTCATATAAAAAAAAAGCAAACAACACAGTTCTATTTAAGTCACATTCAATGTGTGAAGCCACCCTGTAAATTATCATTAACCACTAAACACAGCACATGGGGATGGACTGTGTTTAAACACCACAAAACAAATGAGGGTTTATTTGCTCTCTAATTTTCTTCCTTTTCCTGACAAAGACTAATTAGATGCTTGAGGATACATCCAATTAAACAATACGCCGCTCTCACAATTAAATGTCATGTGCAATTACTATGAGAGAAGTGACCATTCCTCATATCTCAGAACCCATTTCCATGAATCCCTCTGTCATTCTACAAGCTCTTCTTTTTAGATTTTGATTTCTGTCCTGCCCTTTGTAAATGCAGTAATTGCATCAGAAATCTGTCTGATTACTCATGATGTAAACGGTGTAAAATGTTCAATAATACTAATAATTTTAAAATGCCATATCTTAAAAACAAAATGTTAGTAACTACTTGAATAAGAAGAATAAGCTATTTGTTAGTGGAAAATGTTCATTGTTGGAATTTGTTTTCTCACATGATTTGTTGGCAATGTTAAATATAGAATATCAACACACATATGTTGTATTAAGAAGTAGTACTTTAGATAAGTTTATGTTTTGCCTGTGGTCCTACATTCTTAACAGAGGTGTCCCAGTTTTAAAGAGATTTATGAGAGATTTGGTCCCCAACTAAGGCAGAGAACATCCCCTTTGGGCAAAACTCCCACTCACTCACACCAAAGTGAACAACAACAACTGAAAGCGAAGCCCCTTTGAAAGTTGCCTCGAGACCCGCGAGCTTACCTCTGCATTGTTGTTGTGTTTTGCTTGTTGTTCACCTGCAGTGATTTATGTGTGTATCTGGCGGCGTGTTTGCTACCATATTTTAAGTTCCATTTTTGGGGCATTTCAACTTTATCCTGTCATCATGTAGCACAGGCTAGACTCGAGCCTCAGTGCCCCAAGAAGCAGGTATAAACCTGACCTTGCTACATGACGGCTATTTCCTAAGTATCAAATCATTCAATCCCATCTGGAGTACTTCTGAAGAGGCAGCTCATAGTGAAGTGTTTTTGATTTGGCTCACATGATGTGACCATTTCCTTTATCAAAGTGCAGGCTGTTTCAGTTAATCTCAAGGGTGCTCCTTTAGAGAACCCTCACCCACCCACACACACACACCCACACACCCATGCTGCTGCACCCCTGTGACAGTCACCTGTTTTCTGTTTCACACAAATCTTGCGTGGGTAGTGCAGTGTTCATCCCCAGTTGCTGCCGTGTCACTGGGAGAGGGTGTATTCTCCAGAGTAATCCAGATTTACTCCTCCGTAGAGCCCGCACACTGCTGCCTCGATGGCTGTGGAGTTGAAGCACAAAGCTAGTTCCACCATACTCTTCTTCTCTCTTGCACACTACCCCACCCATCTTACATGTTCCTCATCTGTTTCCAGAGGTGAGATTTGGAATCGGGTGGGAGTGTGTCCAATGGCATTAACCCACAGTGGAGGCTGAATCAAAGATTAGAGCAGTGGAGGGACTATGCAGACTGGTGCTGGGTGGGAGGTGATACTATGGTGAGATGGGGCTTCAGGCGCCTGGGAAGGGTGGACAGCTCTCATCTGGGCCAGCAGGGAAAGAGAAATAATACAGAGATATGGGGCTTGAAATCCAAAAAGGGATAGGCCTAAATCTTATGCTATTGAGATGGAGCTTTGGGGCTAATAAAGGATTCCCTTGAAGAAAGAGTGAGAGCTCGGCAGCCTTCAGAGTTTGTAGTGTCCCTGCTGGCGCCATAGTAGACCAATTTATCATCTGTGTTCCTTTTGAAAGCTGCTGCAGTCATGGAAGAGGCAAATTTTCCTTGATGTCAGTAAAGTTTAGTTAAAAGTTTTACTGACTTGTCAGCGTGTTCGGAAATTTGTCTTTTTAAACTGGCTTTCTAGTGCTGGGATTAGTTATAGAGATATTGAAGCACTTTAAATTCAAGAGCTCATAAAAGAACAATTATTTGTCAGTGTCCTTCCCTTTCCTTTGCTTTCCTTTCCTTTCCTCTTTGTCCTTGCTGGTATAAATCTGTTTGATGGGGTATTAAGCGACGAGACACTACTCAGAGTATCATAATATGTGCAATGAGTAAATCGTCAATTTGAGGGCAGCACTATACCACACCGGTTTCACAGGAAAAAATAATCAGGGTGTTTTTTTTTCAGATTCTTGTAGATCGTTTGACTTTAACTGAATACCTTTAAACATCATAGGAATTCTTAAAATATTAACAAAATTTGTGAATATTTATCAGTGCCATAGCCACGATACACTCCAGCATTACAGGTAAAAGCATGAAGTACTTTTACTTCCTCTGCTTTTTACAATATTAATGTCAGTCAGTAGTAAAAAAATTACCTTTACATTTGGGTGAACTTTCAAAATGGTAAATACATCAATCTTGAATGTTCTGCTCTTTCTGTCTCAGTGTGTGTGTGTGTGTGTGTGTGTGTGCAAGGTTGAATGAGTCCATCAGTCTTCTTTGCACTGATTAATAAGGGACACGCTGAGAAATATGAGGACTGGGAGGGGCTGGTGTTTGTATGCCAGTGGTACCTGCATGTTATCAGCACATTACACCAAGTAAAAATGCACTTTTTGTTTATACAAGTTACCGCGCTGTTTACTGAGAATCCCTGGGAGATCTGTCAATGATGAGGACCGGTCTAAGTAAGATAAGTGGCAGGAAGGTGATTCAAAATGTTTTAGTTATTTGAAAGCAGGAGCAAGTTGCGTCAATACAGAGGATGGTTCTGTGAGCATTAGGGTAAAGTGCATGAGCAATAATAATTTGGACTATTTCCTTGGAGGAATGTAGAGATGGTCGGTGATGAGTAGAAGGGTTTGCGTTTATGAAACAGCATTCAGTGATGGTTTGATAAGGTATCTAATCGAAATGTACCACTCACTTATTTCTCCTGCAAATCGATCCCCAGATATTTGGCTGCTATTACATCAAGATCAGCAATTATTTAATCGGATTTTTTCCCCTTTTCAAAAGTTCATAAATGTCTTTAATGTCTTTGTCTTAATATTTCCCCTGGCAGAAAATCCGTATGTATTGATTTACAAATGAGGGATCAAAGGTGTTGGTAGAACCAGCAAAGATTTAAGATAGTTTGACTGATAATCTTTAAATGACATAAAACTAATATATTTAGTGGTGTTTAATTTAGTCAGTGTTGATGATTAACTGTGCAGTTATTTGAGTACTTATTACCTGTATCAAAGGTGTTCCTCTGTATCACTATAAACTGAGTACACTGCTGATTAGAACCAATGGGCTCGAGGAAATTGTGATCCCTATTACCTACTTCTGTGTTTCAAAATCAGCAGATGACTTAATAAGGAAAATAATTACAAGTGGCGGCTGCATTTCGAGTTGGGCCTTCTTCAGATCACCTGGAATCGGTTATACCAACACTGATTCCATAAGGAGCCTAACCTGTCTCCTAACAAGTACTGAAATTAGGACAGTTAGCCTGCACCAGCCAGTTATTTACACTGCACTGAGCCAAGTAGTCATTATTATGCAAATTCATTCAATTGCAAAAGTGGGGAGAGAGTGGTCTTGTGAAGATGAGGAATTGAAGATAATTAGCAAGAAGGCATTTTGTTTGAACCCAGCCACTTCGACTTGGGATGCACTACGAAGATTGGGTGATAAACAAGCAATGAAAACACACAAGGGGAAAGAGAAAAAAGACAACAAGCGCTTTCATCTAAACCCACACAGAGATAAGTCTAAGGAATACTCGGCTGTTGTGTTGCTAAATGTTGCTGGTAGACAGCTTTGGAATTAGCCATCTCCAATCTGATTGTCCCCAGCACTTTAATCTGTAATGCAGATAAATATGGCTCCAAACTCTTTGGGAGAGTGGCTGCCGATGCCCCGGGTCTGGCCATCTAACAGCGTCTCTCTAAATGGCTTTGACTGGCGATGAAACGAGACTGTGGCAGCAGCACTGATGTGATGTTAGCTCGCTCTCTCTGTTTGTCTGTCTGCCTGCTTGTTGTTCGCTATAGGTATCATTGTTTCCATTCCATTTCACAGCAATCGGCCTTGGTGAGAGAAAGTGCTTTTCTATCCTTGAGCTGTGTCTTTGTCATATCAAGGCCTCTGGCTTGAGCTACAGATTTTTTATATAAGCGTAAGAATGTGTGTATTTGTATGCTTATCTAACGTATGTGCCTGTAGTTAGAGCAGTTTAACTTTACAGTACATAGATTTTTAATGTGTGCAAGTGAGTATGTGCAAAAGTGTGTTTGTGAGCACTGAATGGTTAAGAATGCTGATGGATCTATTTTAGGCTAAAGGCTCTCTGTCAAACGAAATTGCATTAGTATGACAACAGACATTCAAGGCTTGTTGAAAGCAGTCACTGGAATAAAGAATCTTTTATCAAATCCAGGCTTGCACATTTTACAAATTGTATGCAAAGACCTTTCTTCTGCTCTTTAATTTTTCAAAACTGACAAAACACATTTTGTGTGGCAATTTCAATCGGCTGTTTTCTCTTTGTGTCTTTTTTGACATATGCATATTTTGGGTACCTACTAACAGTGGCTGGCTTTGATTTAATGAGTGTGTCGTCAGCAAAGCAAAATTTTAAGAAAACACATTTATGCACTGTGCAGCTCTGACAGTGTTAGAAGCCGATTCCTTTCAGTTTTAATTGCGTCCTGATAACATAGGTAGAATGATGCTAGGAGTAATTAATCACGCAACTCTTTTGTAAGTACATTTATAACACACACACACAAGTAGACTCACAGAGACGCACACACACACACACACACAGGGCTGTGGCAAGGTGATCAATCAACCTACGGCAATGTTCCAAACACACCATCATTCCCTCCATGGCTGCCTTTATCAACAGGCTAATTTGTCTCCCTCTGCACCTCAAACATTATGAGTCCTCACACATTTAGCCCC
Organism: Pundamilia nyererei; assembly: GCF_000239375.1. Taxonomy (NCBI): domain Eukaryota; kingdom Metazoa; phylum Chordata; class Actinopteri; order Cichliformes; family Cichlidae; genus Pundamilia; species Pundamilia nyererei. The sequence goes on from NW_005187615.1 coordinate 293,793, forward strand.
ACACCTTTCCCTTTTATCTTTCTACCCACCACTTAATACAGCAATTAGAGAGCTGTGGAGGTTGCAGCTTCCCATTAACTCATGCCAGCTCAGGGTAGTTGCCACAATCACATACTGTAACCTGTAGCCTGCTGTGACAGCTACAGTGTTCGGAAGACAAGGCAATTGCTACCTCAGCCCAGTTTCCCTCCCTCTACCTTTTCCCTGTCTCTACTTTTCATAACACGTCCCACAGTTACTCTTATTACATTATTTCTTGCATACCAGTCTCATCGATCTTCCTGCTTGCAAATCTTCCGTCTCATATGCAGGCTCACTGGGTTGATAAAGCAATCAGCACTACTGTAGCATTAAGTAGGTAAACATATTATCACTGCCGCGCTGTGCTCTCTCACCTCCCCCTTTTCATTTCCTTATAGTTGCCCACACCTTGTGTCTCTCCCCTTCACTCTTTCCTTGCTCTCGCATACTTTTCTGCTTTCATGTGCTCCCCCTGCTCTTGTTCTGCCCTCATCCTCCAATCTTTCATGTTGATTTCAAAACTGGCAAGTCCACAGATGAAAAGTGGAATGGAGTCAGTTGAAGAGAGCCAATTTCCTCTTCTCTTGTGAAGATTAGCTGAGGCTCATTGGAACGTATGCTTTGTGTTAAAGAGCCTGCCAAATGACAGAACACGGTTGGGGAATTCATAATTATCTTTTTATTACACTGCATGTATAATGACTGCCCCTATTATAAAGCTCAGGACGATGTACACAATTACATTGCCCCAGACAGTTGTGAAACAGGTGCATCTATTGTACATTATAGCTGATGTCTTTTTGATAGCGAAACCATGTATTTTGGCCATTTTCTATATTTGTTTATTTGCGATGCATGGTTTACTGCGAAATGTGATATTTTGCAAATAACATTACGGAGAATCAAACGGCATTGCCTATTAATGTGGTTAACATCGTCATAATATGTGCGCACACTATTGGAGCTTTGGAGGTGAAATGAATGGAATTTCCTTTATCGAAGCAGCAAAGCTGTTTGCAGTATTTACCATATTATCTGAATTATGTGCAATTTTGGGAAACAGTGAGACCTAGTGGTGAATAAAATATGAGGGCTCATAGAGGGTAGAGCATCTGTTATAGATGTAGCCTGAAGGCATTAAGAATGACTGTGGATTACCATACAGTGCTATACCAAAGTGTTGTCTTCATTCCTGGTTTACGTGCAGCTGCTGTATTATTTAAAGGATGGTATGGGAATATGCACATTTTCCCGACTAAAGGTTTAAAAGGTTTGAGGGATCACAGGAGAAAAAGAGGACCATTTCAAAAGCAGGAGTGTGTCAGCAATACATTCAGAGCTTTTGCAGTCTTTGCATTTGTCACCTATGCATTTTTATTTATTTTTTTGCACGCAGTTTCAGATTAAATTCCAAGTATTTTTCTTAAAAATGAATTTTTTCCTTAACTCTCTGGTTGGTCCCATTCTTGCAGACCTTGAAAATTAAATTGGAAGGAGAATTCCAAGTTTGTAGTAGTGTTTGCCTGGTTTAGGGAATGTGTATAAATGCAATTGAAGGGATGCTTTGAGTAAATATTTACAAATACCTACACATGGTCTTATCCGTGATGCCAAATGGTACAGAGTTCAGCAAGGGCTGGGTTTATAGGTTTTTAAATGAGAGTGGATCAGAACAAATGGGTGGTTTGGCTGTAGTATTTCTGTCATCCCACCACAAACAGAAAAACAACAGGACTGCAGGCTTGTGAATAGACTCTGTTATTAACCCCATAAATCACAGGACTGCTGATGGATGCCATATATGAAACAATTCATCAGATTTTCTCGCTCTCTTTCTCATTTGCAGTCTCTCACACACACACATAAGCCCATACACACAAGCACATGTACAAACACGCAAGCTCGAAAAGTACTAAATGTTTCAGCTCTTTCCCACAGTGTAGCATGACATTGCATTTTGGTCACGAAGAATGTTTTCTTTTTCTTATTTTTTTCTTCTGCCAACCTAAACAGGAATGGATGATTCCCTAAAAACTGTTCACATCCTAACTGTCCTAACAACTTGTGTTAGACAAGGTATTTGCTGCTTGGCGAGCAAGAGAAAATATCTCTCCACGAATAATCCCGTTGACTCTTGTGGATTGTGTGAAGGAAAAAAAAATAGAGGGTAGATAAGATTATAGGTAATGAAGAGGAATGGATTGAGGCAAAGCAGATGGAAAAATGGAAGGAGTCTTAACTCCATGACCAGCAGCTTTGTGATAGTGATTTAAGAGGTCAGAGAAGAAAGATAAAGGCTTGTGCATTATTAATGCTGAAGGGATCTAACTGATGTGACTGCAAGTTTCTGCTGGTGTTCCTGCTGCAGAAAAACGATAATTCATCAAAGTGTGTTATCACTGCCTCATGCAATAACATGTTTGAATCTGTATCTGCTCTCATTCCTGTTTCTTCATATTGTAAAAATAGAACAAATACCTGCTTTTTTAGCTAGCTGTCACTTTCCTGGGGTGGAAGTATACATGAACTGAACTAAATGCACCAAAATGAATTTTTAAAGTCAGTTCTGCAGGAATTTGACCTCTTTCTCTGTGGAAGTGCTTGAAAAAATATTTCCCTTGGTGTTTGTGAAACTGGAGAATATTTATCTACAAGTGTGGAAAGTTTGTGCAACGCAGGCTGGTGAAACTGCAAACACTGTTACCAGTACACAGTCGGGTCCTTGCGCATGTGGCGTTCTCCTAGAATTGTGTGTTTGTGTCTGTTGCCCGTATTTGTACGTGCATGTTTGCGTGCGAGATTGAGTGTAAGCTTGATGTTTGCTGTCGCTCCCAGTGTAGATTGATGGCTTATGGACAGGTAATTTATGACCTCTTTGTGGCAGGCGGAGAGAATGGTGACATGTGACTTTCCCTGCAGAAAAAATAAATGTTGCTGTGGAGCCCACATCACCTTACCCTCACTTGTTTTTGAAAGAACAGATTTTGTTTTTCTGTCTTCTAAAAAGCTCTGTTTTTATGCAGTAATAGTATACTAATTTCTCTTTCCTAAACTAATAGTTGTTAAAAAATTCACCCTCAGTGAACGATAAATACATGAAATATAGGCAATGGTTTTTTTTCCATATGCTGCTACTAAATGTTTTAAACCATCATATTATAAGACACATGCTGAAACTGAAGAACAAAGAGAACACTACAGGACTTAATCATTATAGAAGTTATATTGCAATGTAATAATAATACTGATGATGATGATGGGGTCAGGGTTGGAACCTTGGTCTTATGTTTGGAGTGGAGGAATGGAACAGGAGAGAAACCAGCTGGGGCTCAGGTGCTAGAGCGGGTCATCTACCAATCGGCAGGTGGATCAAACGACGACTCTTACAGCTCATGTGCCAAATTATACTTGGGCAAGATAGTGAACCCCAATCTTGTCCCCAGTGCATCCATCAGTGTGTGAAAGAGCGTGGGAATGTTGTATGAAAGTGCTTAATTATAGATAAAAGCAACGTGTGTGTGAATGAGATTTGCAGTAGAAAGCGCTCCGAGTGCTCAAAAAGGCGCTATATAAGAAGCACTTCATTTAACATTTAATTATAAGCTATGTTTAAGATTGTGACAAATGAGATACTAACACTATGGCACTGGCACTATGAAATTGATGACCTAAAAATAGGAAAATGCATCAAAAATAGTAAACACCGCTAATTTTATTGGTCTCTAAAATCTGACATCAGTAAGTGCTGCCAATACAGTTCATCACTTTATTATTTTTTGCTCTAATTAGAGTTGTGCAAAAGTTGTACTCCACCACTGCTGGCAGATTCTCAATGACTTAGCTAGTTTAGGGTTACTGCATGTCTCTGATAGCTAGCTAAACTGGACAACTGGCTGAGAAACAGCACAAACTGCCACAGTCAACGTAGCCTGAAGGGCCTTACATGTATCACATGTCTTCATCTTATTAAAGTTGAAGAATCTGAACTTGTTGTTGTAGCCAGGAGTGATACCAAATCCACAATGCATTATCTGGCAGTTACACGTGTGTCCTTTGTCCTCTGCAAGATTGGTTGAAATATTTTCGATTAAATAATTTATTAAAGGCAATCGATACACTCTTAAAATTACACTATAGTCCTGAAACCACACAGTTGGACTCATTGATTAATCATTAGCTGCCTTACATTTCACCACAGTTTTTTCTCTGTGCCCATTATTAACCATGCATGTCTGACCCTTACCTCGCTGCTCAGATTCCACCTCTAGCTGTCTTTGTTTTGCCTCTCTCTCAGTAGGGAGCTGGGGACTTTGACATGCCAGCCATCATTTACAGGAATATGGTGTAAAATCGATCTCATGGAGAAGTCTACTGCAACAGTAAATTTGTGAGGGCTGCAGATTAATTTCAAGGTCTTTTTGGGGGAACATATGGTCTGTCTGAAATGGGGAGAACACATGAAGGTGTGATATCATATTGTAATTTATCATGTGGCTATATTCTCTGTTGCCTGTGCGTCTGTGCCAGAGGTTTATTGAAAGGACAAGACAGTTTCATTTGAGCTGAAATAAACATCAAATGGTGGCCCAGCTCAATCAATCGCTTTGTCCGTCCAAGTAATTCTTCCCCAGAGATGAAGGCTGTAGTGAGAGGAGCAAGAGCAGGAAGTAGAATGGCAGAGAGGGAGAGAAATGTGTGAGCAGAGGTTGCCTGATGGATGGGCAAGTTATTACACCATGGGGAGGACGTGTCATTTATTGCCAGTTGCCTGTCTCTTGTTGCCTCTTGTTTCTTTTATGGCAGTGATTACAGAGCGGATGCATGGACAAACAGCTCCCTCAGAGATCCCCATCAGCCATATAAAACACATGCAGACAGAAACACAAGCAAACTGGATTCTAACCTTCCACAGCAAGCCGGTGCACCGCCAGGACAGACAGGGCATGTTGTGGGTAAGAGTTAGATTAGCGAGGTCTACTACAGGATGTGTCTATCCCTAATATGATGTCTTGCTAAAGCCAGAGTCCAACAGACCTTGAACAACTTCTTTTGTTTCTTGCTACCAGGAACTGTAAACAAATACAAAATCTGCTGCACACAGAAGTCGTTAGTGTGTCTGCGTAAGACTGTGGCTCATCCCCAGATCAGTCGAGCAAAATGTCTGTGGTAGAGCTGGAAAAACACAATCACAAAAACAACTGTCTGAAGAATGTAGCTGAAGGAAATGAGTATTTATTTTATTGCATTTTTTTCTTTTTTATGGGTACATTTTAATCTGAATAAAAATGCAGACCAGGCCAGCCTTAAAAAAATATAATTGTATTTGCCCAGACTTAAAGAAACTGATAATAGACTGTATTGTTGAATACCACATTGTCTATTTAAAGGCGATCACTGGAAGATATGAATTGCCTCCTTCTTTACACTTTACATTTCCATTATACAGAATTTGCAAACTTCTACCCATAAAAAAAGACTTAAGTCGCTGCTCGGGAGATTTGTGCCCATGTTCATTGTCTCCTAATCACTCAGCTATCAAGCCAGCCCCACTGCTCCAACTTTTTTATCCAAGGACAGTGGCAATTTAGTGGTGCCTGTTCCTGACACTGTGCCAAGCCATGCTCTTCTTTGTTGTCCTATTTTTCATAACGCCACTTTCTTCCGGGGCTAAACAATAACAGAAGGGAGGGCCTTTAATAAGCCTCCATCTCAGCACTGTGGAGCTCAGGGGCGTGTGGCAACAGTAACTGTGTGTATATATTATTGATGGCTGGCACCTTGGCCCTATGTTTGCAGTGGAGGAACGGAACAGGAGAGAAACCAGGTCATCTACTGCGCTATGGAGAAAGTGCCGGAGGCCCAGCTGACTCACCCAACCAACATTATTGCATTATTATTGCATTTCTTTCATTACTGCTATCACCTGCTTTTTCAATACCTCTGGCTTGGAGTCACAATTCCCAAAGAGTTTTCCTCATGGCCTTACGGAGAGTCACTTCTCACAAATTTACCTGTTCTGTTACACACACAGATGCTTTACTGTTTCTCTCAATCCTCCCAATCTTAACAGCCCCCTTTCTCTCGTCCGGTGTGTGAAGTGTTTTTCACATCTTTGAAGAAAAGTAACATGATTAGCCTTTGAAAAAACATCACTTCAATTCAATGTTGTTGAGTTGCTGCAAGGGATAATTTGCTGGACCAAAAATGTTTTGCTACAAATATTTAAACAATCTTTTACTCTAGGGTAATATTTTAGCCTAGTAGATGGTTATTTCCCATTTAATAGCCTGGTTTTACACATGCATTTGTGTTATGGGATGCAATTAGGATGGACAGAATGTTGTTGTTCAGAATTATGTTTTGAGGTCAAAAGCACAGTAAACACCTCAGATATATCACATTGACCCCCAGTGTGTTTTTTGTTTTAGAGGGGTGCATTAATTTGTGCTGCCGAAATTATACTGCACTACATGTAACACCCACATGTTTAAAGTGAAGTAATTATAATTTGTGGGTTGAGTAGAATGGTCACAGAGTTTGTAAACATTGATGCAGAGCATTTGTATCCTAGTCATATTGCTCTTTCTGTCTCCAAGAAGGCAACTGTGGGTGTTTGATCTCATTAATGTGGTGATTAAGTGTTCATTGTCTCATATTTCTCTACTAGAAAAGATTCTACTCTCTTTATGTGGCTGTGAATTGTAAATGTAATGGGACTAAATGATACTATCACATCCTGCATGAGCCATTACTGTTTCAGGGTAAATGTGTTTCCCAGAATTAGCAGTAGGTCGGCCCATTGTGTTATCACACGTAGTGATCACGGGCATGAATGCCTCACTGAAATGTTTCCTATTCAAATGGTTAAAATACACAATTAAAAGTGCATAACTGCAACTTTATTCAGTAAAATGTTCCTGTCTGATTTCAGTCACTGATCCATTTGATTTGACTGATACAACCATGACACAGCCTACCATGATATTTATGTACTTGGTATATTGGTACTATGAACCAGAAATTTAGTAGGTAGTACAAATACCACAGAATTGCATGATTCTCAATACTGGTATAATGTTAGTTTAAGCAGTTATATAATGTTAGCCACTGTAAACATGTTAGCCTATGAAAGGCTATGCATAGTTGATTTTTACAAAGACATTGCCAGCTGCCTTACACAAGATGGTAAGCTGTGTTTCAGGAAAATAATGCTTTGACTGCTGTTGGATGTTGAGCTAAAACTGCACCAATTTCACCTTGAATTATTTGAACACATCTAGATTTGGTCTTTTAGGTGTTTCTCTGAACTGGAAGCCTTTCCTTTTGGTATAGAAAGATATGACAGTTTCCGTTCTGGTGGCCTCCATGGTTTGTTTAAACCATCACCTGTTGGATTTATATCATACAATATTATGGAATTTTGATCTTTGTTAAATTCGCAAAACATCTAAGAAATCCAAAAAATACGACATTGTTGGAAATGGAAAGAAATTCTGTGCTTAAAACAGAACATTAATACTGAAAATGTATCTGTTTTAAAACACCAGCACTCCAGCTGACTTTGTGTATTGTACATCAAACAAATAAATAGATTAAAGCATTTCTTTTTAATCTAGCATAGAGGGATTTTCCAAAGTATTTCTAGATTTTCTAGATTTTTGATTGATTGGTGGATTGAAAGGAAGTTCAGCAATTCATCACCATCACATGTATTTATTTTGATGGATTTAAAAAACACATGTTTTCAAACATGTACTGAATATCTTCACGATTTGGGGAAAAAATGTATTGCTGGGAATGGTGGGATATTCGCTATTTTCTGATATTTCATGGACTATTATTTTTTACTATACCCTAGTTGTGCTCATATAGTGGCTGCTTTCTTTTATTTATTTTTATACTGCGTGTGTTTGTGTGTGTATGTGTGTGTGTATGTGTGTGCATGCTCTGTCTGACAAACCATCGCTGGCCTTGTTTAATGGAAGGGTCACTAGAGGTCATTCAGGGCCAGAGCCGACCACGGGCCACGCATTCCTTGGGTCACTCATAATTACCCGGCTTGTAGCCTGGGGGGGCGCCATAAAAATGAGATAGGCCATCTCAATCTCCACTCTTCTTTGCCAAGCTTTTTCCTGCGCTAGTTTTAAATGTGTTCAGCGACCCCCAACAAAATACTTCCATAAACCACAGTGAAGTGTCCCTGGGTTGTCAGTCATGTTTTTTTGTTTCCCTTTTTTCCCCATCAGATATGATGTAGGAAGTTATATGAGCATATTAGCCAAGACCTTTAATGTTTTTATGGACCACCTCTGAAAATTGTTTGTTTCAGTAGTTGTGTTTTCCTCATCACACAAGTATAAAATATTTCATCCTTATTAGAAACCTGCATAGCTCACTAATAATTGATAGCATGAAGGCAGGGTTCCATCAGAGGAATAGCAATGAGCATTATCTCTTACACCTTTTATGGGGAAGTAAGTGCTCAGGAGTTGTCTTGTTTTGCATTTGATCATTAAGGCTATCATGAGCTCTGCACAACAGATAGGGTGGGGTTTTTTATGGTTTTCATCTATAGCACTCAAACTAAAGGATCTAGTACATTAAATTGGGTAGACAAATAGCTACAACACGTAGATGCAGAACATAACTATGTGTTTTACATGTCAGGATATGTAACTGAAGTTGAAATGAATGTCTTTGTTGGTGGTTTGGGGCAGTGAGGCTCCAGAATAATGGCTGACTAATCTACATCCTCAACTTTACATATTTCATGGAACTACAGTTGAGTTTTTCCTCAAGTACATCATTTTCTTTTCAAATCTTCAGCTCTTTGTTGTCTCGTTCTGACTTGTTCCCCAAATGTCATTTTCAGCATGTCTTGTATGCTCATCATTCATCTTCAGGCTCCCATAAAATTGAGACAGTGATTTCTTTTATGGCTATTATTAGGGATGGTGTCTGTCTTCAGAAGCCTGCACAAAAGTGTGAGTGGTCCCTTGTGCACTGTTTCATATCAAGGTTAACTTGTAGTGATTAGAATAAGGAGATGAGTAGTTGCCATGGGGATGAAGGAAATGGTAGTGGAGAGGATGATAAGCCTAGAGTGTCTCAAGTCTGATGTTTGTGTTGCACTGCAAACAAAGCTAATCTAAGCATTGTTCATATGTATCATATTTTTTTTTCTCCTTTTGCAGTATGGTGTGATGATGTAACAGATTCCTCTTACATGATTATTACTACAGTTGAACCGTAGTCTAATATTGTAATTACTTACTTGAATACAGTATTTTATTTTTTACTTTTTTATACCTACAGATGATGGAATGTATTCACTTATGTATTTCTTTATTTCTGGTTTAGAGTGATAATTGTAATTATTATGAACAATAATGAGTAATCAAATGTTATTTTATATTATAAATGTTTGCATTCAGCGATTATACAAGCAAGATAATTAAGTACTTTTATTCATTTTTGCTGTGACTCTGTCATTTTGTCTTATGAATCCAACACACACTTTTTCTTTGCTGTAGTCCACTTTTGCACCTCCCTAAAAACAAACAAAAAAACACTCACAGATCTCCAGCATTGTAGGCGTTGCCCAGCAGGGATCATTGTTTGCCAGTGTAAGACAAAAACATTAAAAAACACCCCCAAGTCATTTATTTGGTTTTCGGTTAAGCCCTAAGAAAATCAGATGTTTCAAAGAAAATGTTAGAACAAAGATCAATAAATGCATAATGCTTCTAAAACTGAGCAATCTGAATTGTAAACAATCATCATCTCAGTATTTATTATAATATTTGTGAATATGATTTTGGCTATAATCATAATCAAAGCTAGCTCGTAATATTTTCCATTAACCGATGAGTTTTAGTTGGCCATCTGAACTGTTGCTTTGGGAATTCTGGCATCTGTCTTTGAAAAATATGCATCCACAAATAGTATTCATGTGATATTGAACAATTTTCTCTAACTTAACCTCTTAAACAGCACTTTGTTTACAGTACTGCCAACAATGTCAACAATCTAGGCTCCATCTTGGATGGAATTTCTGTTCTTTGACATATTTTTTAGTAACTGTTTAAGGCTCTTTATAGAAAATCCCCTTGAAATCATAATCGCAAATTATGTAAAACCCTAATCTCAATCTGTTGTTATCAACTGGGTCATCTTCAGTCATTACAAAAATTGTGTCTTTAGTGAAGGAAATTCTCAAAGTTGTGTTCATTTTGTTACAAAGACTGTATAATTGGTGATTTTGACCATTTCTATAGCTCCATGGCACCCGCTTCTTCTATGGAGTTAAGCCAAAATCCTATTCAGTGTATGTTTCCCTTGGCAGTGCCTTGAACATTCAATCTATAATCCTTGGAGGAAAGGGCTAATGCCCCATGATCGCCCCCGTGAGAGGTACTATCCTCACATCCCTAATGCAGAGCTTCTTCTCCCTGCTGCCGTCCCCAACAACACAATAATTAATGAGCTCGAACAGCCTATCACTGTACAAACCTCCCTGCCCAATCTCAATTATCCACATCATGGAATGATAATTTGACTTACGTAGGTGCTAATTTCATATAAGTTAAAAGGCAATTAGGAAAAGGTGTCTTTTTGACAGGCAGAGGGATTAAGGCTAAGCTGTGATGCCACCAGTCTTCAGAGGCTTCAGGCTTATACTGGGTATGGAGGCCTCTGCTTGGCAACAACATTATCGGTCATCACATTAATAACCCCATATTTCACATCTCCATTTGATGTGCTACATTTAATTAAAGTGTGAGGTTGTGTGACGAATTAATGCCTAATTGGAAAGCACCTCTTGAACAATCTCTTTGCCCTACACCAGATGTGGTTAGTTATGTGGTGAGATAAGTTGCCTTTTCTTGTGTCCAAGGCTAAAATAAATAAAACTGGACACATTTTATGGATGCACATATTTCTTTTGATACATTACTAGAGTATGTCACCTGCAGAACTATGCATTTCAGAAACAAGGCGTCTTCAGTGATGCAGTTTGACACAGCAGTGTTTGTGTGTAGGATAGAAGGTCGTTGCATACAAGAGTATCAACTACACAGGTAAAACTCACCTGCCAGCTAAAATTAAGGGTAAAAGCTCTGAAAATGTGGACAACTGGACCCAATCTTCGGCTTAGAAACCTCAAACATCTGCTATTCCACATTATAGTCATAGTTCAAATCTCATAAAAATGTAAATTTGCCATAAGGTGCAGGAGAGTGCTTAGAAAATGATTTATAAATACCTCTGACATACTGTGTATTTTCTGTGCATATATTTCTCTCTTTGAAAGCTAGTGGATGGGAATTTGAGCTAATCTGACATTTCATATACCTCAGACTATTTTGGGAGATACTTAAAGATAGAGGTTTTCTCTCCTACCTCAGCATTCCCTGAGCGTAGAAATGATGATTATTGTGGATTTGCATAGAAGTGTTGTTAACGAGTTTACTCATACCGTTTAGAGCCTAAAAAGCAATTTTCACCTAGGCAGTAACCATGCAGGATATTGAAGTATGATATATGCTCAGTTCCTTGGTTCTGCGTATTCCTGAGGACATTTTGACTGTTGTTTAACTTGCTGTTCTCTCTTTAGATCGGGTTTTCTGGGCCTGATTGTTTGTCTTGTGCGTGTTCTGCTCTAAAGGAGACCTAACAAATTGAATTTGTTTAATAGTGGCAGACAAACTAGCTCCCATTACAAACAGGTTAGCCCCATTTACCCTTTTCCTTGTTTCAAATTAAAGCATCAATGTTACACTTGAGCTTGTCAGTCCACTGGACTCCCTCCTGCTGCACATCAGGCAAGTTTTAATTTTTTCATTGTGTAGCTGTTTATCTCCACTAGATATTATGTTCTCGTGCCGGCATGTTTTTCATCATTTGTACCTCATGCTGTAGTAATGACTCTCAGGAACTTGATTAATGCGAGTATTGATTTCATTGTTAAATGCATGGACTCCAGTGTAGAATTCATCAAAATACAGTTGCATATAATTAAATTGTTTGTTTATATTTAATGGCTCTACATAATTATAAATTATTAAAACTGACACTGGTATTTTTAACACAGGATAATGATGCTGTCTGTTAATATGTTTATTATGTTAGAAATGAAGGCGAAGGTTCATCCAAATTCAAACACATGGTCTCATTTCAGGTGTACAGTACTACAAGGAGCATTCTGGGCTACATGAATGTAATAAAAAACGGCTGGTAGGACAATGAAAGACCAGTACTGAAAATGCGTATATTAAAAAAGACGTTTATTATTGAAATGCATCTTCTTCAGTAATTTTTTCAGGTGGCCTCATGTGGATATCTGTATATAAATGTCCTTTTTGTAACTGGCATTTAAAATACAAGCACTTAAACTGTTTTGACGAAGAGGGGAGGTCACTGGGACTGGATTGAAGCTTAATGTGACATTTCTTTCTTGTATATTAACAAAAAATGTTTCATTAAGACCACAATCTTTAAGAATGTTGAAAAGTAATCAAACCTGAACTGTTAAATAAAAGATAACGGAAACATCCTCAATTTTTAGAGTCAGCTTTGCTTTTTATCTCTAATCGAGTCAATGATCCACTTTCCTATTCTTGGTAGTATTTTCTGCTCTTACTACTCTCTCCGTTGTCCATCATCCCTACTATAGCTATAAAAAAAATCCTACACATACCCACCCCCACACATACAGACACCATTTTTGGGTAGTGGGATTATGGACTGTGTCCCAATGCATCCATATTTCAGGGTTGTATCTCTAGTGTCACTCTGCATCTTGTCTGTGGAAGCAACAAGAAGGATTCAGCTTGTGTTTAAGCATGTTTATGTTGCTGACCCAGTTACTGGATTCTTGCAGCGTTAGATATGTGGGCAGGGTGGGGCAGAATGTAGACATCATTTATTTCAGTTTAGCTTTGCATTGTAATAGAGATTTACACATTCACACATGAGCACAAATGAACGACAATACATAGGCATTCAGTGGTGCACACACAAACACACACACCTCTCTAAATTATATGTGACGAGCGCTCAATCACTTGACCAATCCTTGAACTTTATGTGATTCTCATAAATGGCATTAGAAAAAGGCACCAGCGTAGAGCTTCTTCAGATGCTTTAGAGTAGCTACATTGTAAAAATACAAATTAGCTCCCAGTGGATGGGTAATGGAATACCTACGCTGAGCAGAGAAAGTGGTTAGATAACCAGGGAGACACAAAACCATGTGGAATGCTTTAGAGTTTCGTTTAAAATCCAAGGTATTCAATAATGTAGAGAAAACTTTGAAAGCTCAGCCGAGTATTCAAGCACAGAGGATGTCAACAGTGTTGGGAAAGTTAAAGGTACAGCTCGTTCTGAGCAGCGACTGCGGTGGGTGTGTGAGCCTGTGTGTGACGAAGATGCAGACGCAGCGCAGAGCGTGTGGGAGCAGGGATGCTGTTATGATATGGTGAAATGACATGAAAACAACAATCTGGTATATTTTCATGTTCAGGTTTTTGGGCATTTCTGTTGCATTGCCTACAGTCAGGTTAAAACTGAACTTTGTGATGTCATGTTTACCAGAATTACTGCAAGACGTCAGCCTGTTATTTGAACATTCAACACATGAAGTAATACAGAGCTCTTATTGAGTCACCACTCTTCATTATTCCCTTTCTCATATTTTTCAATACTCACTTTACATCATCTTTGTATCAGATGATGTGAAATCTGTTTACAGTTCTTGTTGTTCATTGCAATATACACTTACCAGCCACTTTGTTAGGTACACCTGTTCAACTGCTGTTAACGAAACAAACTATTTAATCCTCCAATCACTTGGCAACAGGTCAGTGCATTTAAGCATGTAGGTATGGTCAAGACTTTGAATGTGGAGTGGTTGTTGGTGCGTGATGGAGTGGTCAGAGTGTTTCAGAAACTGCAATCATCTCTAGGCTTTGGAGAATGGTCCAAAAAACACCCAGAAAATATCCAGAGAGCAGAAGAACACTCCTGTCATTCAGGAAACGGAGGCTGCAACTTGCAGAGTCTCACTGAAATTGGTTAATATAAAATAGGAAAAGTGTTCTGCTGCAACTTTTGTTATCCTGTTTAAGTGTCCTGTTTCGCTTCAAGGGTTCAGGCCGATCGAAGTGATGTTTTCGTGTGGGGGATATGTTCTTGGCACACTTTGGGCACTTCAATAAAACCGAGCATCGTTTAAATGCAACATCCTACCTGAGTACTGTTGCTGTCTATAATCATTCCTGTACCACGGTGTGCCCATATTCTGATGGCCGCTTCTAGCAAGATAACAGAGCATGTCACAAAACTCAAATCATCCCAAACTTGTTTTGAAGTGGCCAGTGAGTGCCTCACTTCGCAATACCTACCCCGCTGGGTTTTTACATCAACTCATGCACATCTTTTGTGTACTTAGTAAAGGTCAAACCACCATAATTATCTTGCAGCAATTAGGGGATAATAAATACATAAATACATTATCATGGCATCAAATTTAATACAAAACTGTATTTATTCGTTATTCTTTTATCCCTCTTCTTCCTGTTGCATCTGTGTTTTCTGTGGCATAAGCTACTCTAAACTCTACTTGCTGAGTGAGTAGTACTTTCAACTTTTTGTAGACTCCTGATAGACTGCTGGATCCCCCAGTAATGAGCCATGTCACCACCACATGTGAAGAAGCTGCTGTCTGTTCACTGGAGAGATGTTATGCTGCACACACTAGCACACAAACACACATGCTTCATTCACCATCACTGAGAGTTCTTCTATGACTCTTAAAAGAATGATGCTTCCTCTCAAACAGGTGCAATGTCTCATGTGGAAAAGCTACGTCTGTGAAACCTGTGTATCAGCTTTAAGACACATTTTGCACACATCTAATTATTAAATGATACTAGCTGCATTCTTTACCTCCTTGATCTCACTGACAACACCATCCATCTGTGTGTCCTTCATAACTCTGCTGTCAGTGAACATGTGACACCACTTGTCCTTGTTGCGAAGCTTGTTGCTCTGACAGTGCTGTGAGATTAATGTATTCACAAACCTTTACTGATGTCTCTCTCTCACTCTCTCTCTCTGTATTGGTCCTACAAAGCTGGAGAGCTTGGTCTGTAGGCGTTATGAATGTTAAGAATATTTTTGTCATCACTGGGTTTTGTCTCTGAGGCTATCTTCAGGTTCCTTTAAGTCTCTGCAGTAATTCTCATGATGTTCTTACTCTGAAACTAACCCAGGCAGCAAAACATAATTGAGGTGCCCCCTTTTCTCTCTTATGCTGTCAGGATGACACTGTCCATCCTTCCACTCTCAGCTAAGAAGAAGACAAAGGCAGTTATCTGGTCTTGGCATGGTTGGCTGTGAAAGTAATTAGAATGCACACTTCTTAGGTCCTTACATAGATATGCTAATTCACCCTATTAATCTTGTCCCCCTCCATGTAAACATGGGAGCCAGATGCTACACCAGTTGCTCCTTGCTTTCAAAACTCAGCTAATGCTGCTTTACTGAGATAGAGCAATCTGCTGGAAAATAATCAACAGTGCCTGACCAGAACATCGCTCTGGAAACTCCCCATGACCTCACTGGCTAAGTTCAGAGCCCAAATATCGCTGGAATAATTAGGGTGACTATGTATCTTCCCCATTCCCTCAGCCTTTATCAGTAAACTTCATCCTGTTTATTTAGTGACACTTTAATTGGACGGGTTTTTACTTCAAGCGAAGGGCTCTTTACACATTAGATGTTTATGGAAACGTTCATCTAAAGTGAATATGTTAAATCAGTTTTCAAATGCTGTCTATGAAGTAGCTTCTGTGGTGTTCAAAGTGAGCACAGTCTCCTTTTTAAGCACTCTCGTAGTCTTGTCCTTCCATATGGCATAGACATTTATTATTTAATGGTATTTCTTCTTTGTCTCTCCATTTCTTAAAAATATTTAAGTTTTACAACAGTGGAGTACACAGTACTGGGGAAAAAATTACTTGCAGCAGGTGAACTTAAGGAAGGGATTTCACTTATTTATTTCCTTCAATGGCATGTGCTCACACAGTGAAGGGCACAGTTAAGTTGATTATCTTGTTACAAGTGCTGGAGCCTCACTGTATACATTACTGCATACTGTGGATCCTCTACAAAAGAAAGAAAAAACTCAGAGAGATATAAAACAGAGAATGCGTAAGGTGGTAATGTTGTTACTCTAATAAAAAAAGCGCCTGTGCAGCTAGTTCATCTTATTCATCACTCATAGAGGAAAACAGGAAGAACCCTTGTTTTCTAGCACTGTAGCCCCACTTAATAGTCAGAGCTCTGTTGAACCTTTTTCCTTTAGTTGTAAGTAGAAATAACTTCATTTATTTTTTTTGAATAAAAATGCAGTTAGAGAAAAGAAAATCATAGCATGGATACATCATTAAGCACAGCAAATGTAATAATTGCTTGTATTTATTAGGTCTGCTTCTCTCCTATTGATCTTCCTGAACTGTCCTCAATACTTACTTCCTCCAAACCATCAACATTACTTTTAGAGCACATTCGCAAACTCTTAAAAGACGTTTTACTACTAATCTCTACTTCAGCTTTACTACTACTTAAAAAAGACCTTACTAGATCCATCTGTCTCACTTATTTATATACTGATTGCCAAGTTCTTTCCAGAAGGTCTTAACAGAGTGTTCAAACAGTTCTGTGACCATTTCCAAATGGTTTATTTAATAAAGAGCTTTAGTTAGTATGTAGAGGTGATGGCACAGACATTGCCCTACTGAAGGTTACTTAATATCTTCTTATGGTGTCTGACAGTGGAGAGTGGCCCTTGCAGACTTAATTGTAGCATTCAAAAGCAGTGATTACATTTTACCACATTAGAACTAACCAGTATTAAATGAAATACAGCGATCTGGTTTAAATTATATCAATATGTATCCACAGCATCCAAAATGGTTATGTAAACGAGGAGTGTTCCTAGCACACAAAGTTCTCTGGCTGATCCTTTTCACATTATAAGTGTTTCCCCATAGATAATGCTTAGATAACAATTCATATATTTTCATTGCTACGCAGACGATACCCAGCTGTGTTTATCAATGAAGCCAGATTAAACAAATCAATTTGTTAGGTCTGGATGATTTTTAACTTCTTGCTTCCAAATGCTGATGAAACTGAGGTTTACTATTAAATCCAGAATTTAATTTAAATTCTCATAACATTCTTCTCCCTCATATCTTTTTAAAGTCTTTTTAGTATCATATTACCACCAAAAGTTAAATGTGATCCAGAGTTTTCAGCTGACAGGACTCTGTCCTGTGGAGTCAACTCCTTGCTATCATCTCTACCTTTACATTTAGGCTTAAACCTTTCCTTTTTAACAAATAAAATATACTATAGTTAGAACTGGATCAGAAAACCCAGAATAACCTCTTAATTGTGACTCTGTAGGCTCAGGCTGCTTGGTGGGCTTTTGATGATGCAGTGAACCCTTTTTAGCTACACCTGATGAATTTGCATGCAACTACTGCATTTCATTAACTTCTTTTTCCTACTTTCTTCCTTAGTTTGTGTTTTTCCTTGTCTCTCTGTGCTTCTGTCTTTCCATTGTTCCCTCAACCAAAAACACAGATGACTGCCACCCCGTGACCCAGATTGTCCTGGAGGTTTCTTCCTGTTAAAAGGGAGTTTTTCTTTCCCATTGTCAACAAGTGCTTGCCCACAGGACATAGTTTGATTGTTGTGGTCTTATTGTAGGGTCTTTACCTCGCTATATAAAGTGCCTTGAGATGACCGTTACAGTAAATTGGGCAATATTAATAAAACTGAATTGAACTCAATTCAACATATAACATACATGATGTTTGTATTGGGTAGAACATTTCATGGTTACAGAAAGAAAAAGTTGTCACTACTCTGGAAAAAAACACAGCATTTATGCTGTTAAATTTCTTCTTATTAATTAACGTGTCATTCAGGAGATGAAATACATGCCAATAAATATATCTCCGATGAATATAATAACTTTAATCATTCAGACTCAAGCAAAGCTGTGTCAAGCAGTACTGCAGTGTTGTCGGATTTGTCGAATTAAGTGTGTGGCAAGTAAAATGAAACTGTAATGAAACTGTCATCAATATCATTAGGAAAATTGGCAACTTTGTTATTCCAAGTACATATCTTTCAATATTTCAGACTGACATGCTAAAACACACACACACACATCGATACACAATGAATACATGCACAAGGGTGAGAGAAATATGCAAATCTACATTTGCAAATCTTATTCTGAACGATGATGTACCCTACTGCTTTTAGAAATGATATGCCTTTCCGACATATATATCTACTTTACTATAAGGCCTCCTGTTGCTGCTGAAAGTTCCAGATATATCTTTCAAAAGTCTCCTACGTGGCTCTTAAAAGCATTTAAGATCTCTGTGGCTGTAGCATTAAATCATATCCACATTTTGCTCTCTCTCCAGTCTCCATGACAATAACTATTTCTAAATACATCTGTAAGATTGCAGGGATTAATGTTTATAAAAATTAAGACCATGGAGTATAAGATTTATTTGGGTAATTACAAGCTGGTTAGTACATAACAAACATTGCCCTGCTGTTTATCCACTGTGTAAATTTGTTATCATCAATAGTTGTGTAATTTGTTTTACCAGATGCAGGTGGAAAGTATATGGAGTGCAAATTTACTTCAGTGAGCCCATCCCCTCTCCGTGGTGTTGTAACCACTCTGGACCACTGACCATCACTGGTAGCTGGTCATGTCACTTTATCAGCTTTATCAGGTGCTATGTCATGTCACTTGTTTGGTGTGGGGAGTGTGTGTGTGTGTGTGTGTG
>NW_005187615.1:313116-341575 GCF_000239375.1 Pundamilia nyererei
TCTTTGGTGCATATTTTAGTGAGTTATTCAAATGTAAGACATTTTTTTAATTGACATTTGTTAGGTGTTTAGGCTTTCAAGTTTGAACTCAAGCATGAATTCCCCAACCTTGTGGAGTTTCAGGTCCTCATTAGAAAAATTATTTAGGTCCTCTATTTATTTATTTTTTGATTCACCAACAACAATCCAGTAGTTTTGGCTAATTTGATGCAGGTCAAAGGTCAACAACTAAAATCTCTACTCAATCAGCTTTTGTGGTTTCAGTTTTTTTTGACAGTGTTTAGCATCTCAGTAACAGAAGCCCAAAGAAAACATTTATTTCATTTGAGAAAAGTTCAGTAGCAGCAAACTAGACACATGAACACAGCACACTTTATTTGTTTTGATGAAATATGTGCTCTTGACATTAATCTGAATACTGTTACTTTAGGCTCTGGAGCTGCATGCAGCTCTTCTTGAGTGGCTTCCTGTGTCTTTAAAAAATTCTGGATGAACACGAATATGGAAACATTTTCTTTTTACATTTAAAATTGTATTTATCATTCATTTTAGTAATTGTATTCTTCAGTTATTACAATTTTTAGCCTATACCGACACCAGGTTAAAAAAGAAAGTTTCGTTAACTATACTGTGTGTCATACCCTGTCTCTTTAACCTGCTGCCTTATCTTCTGTACTAAACCTCAGTAACATGGACTGTTATCAATATGTACAAATACCTTCACTTCATAATTGGCAATAATTTTTGCTTTAATTTCATAGATGCAACAAAAGAAATGCTTTTTGAAAACACACATTAAAGGCACTAAATATCCCTGAATAGCCCACTTTAGAGTAGTCACATGTTAAAAGATTAATTATAAGGCTCAAGTAGTTTTTTATGTCTCTACATTTATTTGGGTGGAGGTTAAAAATTGCTCAATAATGATTCATTTGATCGTAAACGTTGCCAAACTCTGGTCTAGTAGAACAGGATCATTACTGGTTTCATATTCAAATGATGATTACCTTTTGAAAGTTTACTGACGTGCTCTGACTACAGAAACACGGAGAACACTGACGTGTGTGTAAATATAATCTGTTCTGCAAACCCAGATTTGTCACTTGGCTGCAGGATCCCTTGTACGGCTGGCAGTGTCACTGTGTGAGATGGCTGCTGTTGTGATGGGTAGTTGATTATGGCTCATCTGCCTGCCAGCACCCTCAATCAACATCCACAACTAAATGGATGAGGAAGAAGGATGTTTATTTGGGCCTGGATTTCGTAAATGCTAGTGTGGAGATATAAGCCCTGTGCCTTATTTCCAAGCTTGACTTTCTCTGCTTTCTCTCTCTCCAACTCTTTCTTTCTTTCACACTTCTCCTCATTCTCCCCTGTCAGCTTTCTACTCCATTTCCCCCTCCTCAGTCCCTCTGCCACAATCACAGAGAAATGTTTATGAGTCGAGCTTGAAATCGTGACCCAAGCCACCCTGTCCCATGTCTCCGTCACCTGCTGTATTTTTCTCCAATCTCCTGTCTCTATGCCAAAGTCAAATTGGCGAACCCTTAACATCTCCTACAGCCCCACCAGACAACCTCCTCCCTCTCCCCCTAGCCTGGCTCAACCCATTCTGCCAGTCTGCTGTGCTGTTCTGTGCTCTACACGCTCCAGTGCGCTGTCGGCTGGTGACAGGCTATTTGGGATTTACCCACTGCTGCTGTGCCTGTCTCTTCATCTGCAGCCTTTCATGGCAGTAAAAAGCAGTCTCTCCTCCCCCTTATCCTTTTCCTCCCCTCTCTCCCCCCCCTCACCCTTCATCTCAGCTCATTCCAGCCATCCTCCCCCTCCCCTCCATCCATCTCTGCTCGTAATCCCATCCTCCTAAAGACTGTAATTGAGCAGCGTGGCATGCTGGGATTAGGACTGTTATTGGGGGTATTATCATTACAGGAGAAATTTGGGTGAAAGTACAGGCAACCGGAATCTAGTGACACCAAGATGTGAGCAGATGGTTGGGGATTGCAGGGTGTAGGGTGAGAAGGAGGGGGATGCATATTCAAAGGCTGGGTTGGCTGAGGGAA
This sequence comes from Pundamilia nyererei, assembly GCF_000239375.1. NCBI lineage: Eukaryota > Metazoa > Chordata > Actinopteri > Cichliformes > Cichlidae > Pundamilia > Pundamilia nyererei. The sequence goes on from NW_005187615.1 coordinate 315,180, forward strand.
CTGCCATCACTGGACCCCAGTTCTGACAAGGTTGATCTCCAGGTCACTGCTGATATCCAACAAGCTGACAGGAAATCCATAAAACCATCACGCTTAAACAATAAAACATCAGCTCCTACAGACCAAAATGACATCATATCACTGAACAATGATGGACATACAGTATTCTCCATATAGCATCTAACATTTGGAATTACATTTCACATGAACCATGGGGGCTATTTGAGTGATGGATAGCTTTAATGGCAATTATGAATCCATGTCATACCACCTGATATGCTATGTGAAGAGAAAAACGTGTGACCTGGCACAACTGGCTCTGTGATGGAAATTTACAGCTTTGTGAGAGGAGAGGCTTGTTGTTAAAAATGTGCTTGCCAATTTATATTGGTCAGGTCTTTGGGCCTTGATCCAACCTTGTTTTTAATGTTTTCAAGAGATAAAAGTGAAAGTTACTTCAAGTGGACCGAGGTGGAGTTCATTTTTCCCTCACTTTCCAAGTTAATTGAGGGATTTGCCATGACCCACATGGATATTGATTCCTAATGGAAACTAGATATCAACTGGCAAGTAGGTGAAGCAGGCCACTGAAGCAGTCAATAAAAGATGAAGCTTCAATTTATCTGGTAGCATCCAAAACAATTAATCAGCTTTAGTTTAACAAACGACGGCAGTTTTACATTTGCGATCAAGTGTGCACAATTTTGATCGTGCAAATTGTCGTGTGGACAGCATGAGGTGGGATGTGTATTTAAACTCTTTAGGATTTAAAAAAGTCATGCAAACTGCTGTGGAATCATCAAGTTTATTTCCCTGTACTTTGTAAGCTGCTTAAGTCCTGTGCCAGCTTAGCATTGCCATATTAACATCACCCAGTGAGACAGCTCTGACAAGCTCCCTTCCTCCACAGTTGCCTTCTGCTCCTACTGCCTGACTGGCACTGTTGGAGGAAAAAAATAGTCTTAAAAATGTCTTATGAACTGATACACACACACCTTTTGCTACACATGCAGATCCTGCTTAAATGCGCTTTAAACAGACGTGTCTTTTTACTTCATATTGAAGCTTTACGATTTGATACTAAACAACATTTGTCCGAACTGTAACGTTTGCCAGGATTAGTACCTAAATCATCAAAAAAATACATAGCTGAGGTATGTACATGTGATGATTGACATAGCTTAAAGTCATTTTACCAGATGATCAACACCATTTGCTTACCCTTGTGTTACTGGCTTGGTTCCCTGTTTCTTCACTGTTGAGTTTGTACTCCTGTGCCTGTGTAAAAGTAGGCATGTGGAGAGTGAGGATTATGAAGTCACTGTTAAGGAAAGGCATGAACACAACATAGTTTTGTGCATTAGGCGATTAGTTAATGACATGTCATTAAGTAGTTTGCCTTACATCTTCTTATATGATGAAACCAGCTGCCCTGCGACTTTGATAAGTCTGACTTTTTAAGTCTGGTTAGCTGTTGGATACTCGTTATTACTGTATGACTCTGGTTTGATTACAATTTTGGGAATGATGAATCCTAAGAGAACAATTGCGCTGCCTACCAGATGTAGCTGGGCAGTAGCAGCTTTTTATATAAAGACTTATGTAAAGGAACAAATTTCTTCCTAGGTTTTGGCCCTTGGCACTAAAATTTAGTTCCATATGTGACTGTCCTCGGGCTCTGCTCTATAGTAGTGAGTAAGCATGCATCTACTGTTACTAGTTGTTCACTCTACTTTAGATAAAACTTTCTTTCACTGAGTTTAAGGGTAACAAATATCAGGTGTTTAGGGAAGAAGAGCTCAGTTGAATATTTAAAGTTACTGATTGGATTGCTGCCATTTCTTTCAGATGTAGTGTGTCTTTCTCTTTACCAGCTTTTGTTTGCTTTCACATTAAGATGCCTTTACATCTGAAGTTGAGTAAGTCCTCTATCTTTTGACATATTGCGAACATGGCACATGCTTCAGACGGTGACAGGTCCAGCTTTTTGTCAGTGACAAAATTTAACAGCACGCATAAGCCTCTTACTACTGCGGCAGCAAACAGGATGGACCTTTATTGGTTGGTACAAAACAAAGGTATCATTATTATTGTGTGAAGAAATATGCCCGTGAAAATTATGTTCGCCTGTCAGACTGATTTCTGAGGCAGCGCAAAGCAATAAATTTGGAAACTGAAAATGTAATTCTATTCATGACATTCTATATTCCCTGAGTAATGTAACATTTATATTATGTAGCAGTCTGGTTTTTCTCTGGAGTCTCTCTCATATCAAAGCCTTCAGTTTTCATAATAAAGACCTTATAATGGAATAAAGAGTACTCACACATTTTGATGTTGCCTTCTACAAAAGCATTTGCCACTTTTAAGCTATTGCTGTTGGCCACGTTTTAGCATAAAACCAAATATTTACTGGAGAGCGAATGATGTTCGGCACATTGGAGGCCAGGGTTGGTATGCGATTTATAATATGGTATGTATGATTCATCTGGGTAATGAGAACAGAGCTCTTTTCTAAGTCGTTCCACCCACCGTATGCCCTGATTGATTAGGCCCTGGCAAAACAAACTCAGTGGATTCATGTTCCCTTAATGCTCTGGACCCCAAGCTGGAATATTAACCTAGATGCATTACAATAAAATATTCACCTTCTTGGGCCTTATAAATCACAAAGTGGGCAGAGATTACAGTGAATGTGCCGCTGATGTGATCAGGGTCAGTCCATTTTCTCCTTTCTTACTGCGTCTCATCCTTCTGTGTTCGCCTTCCTCACTGCCGAATCAGTAAGAGCATGTCATAGACAGACCACAGGGTGGGGTAGGAGGACACATAAACAGCCATATGTCTTCAATCTGCAACACAGCAGCCCTGGGGGGAAATGGGAACACAGCCCAATGCATCACACAGTTTGTGTAGAAATGGATATAAAGATGCCATTTGTTATTCTTTTTTCTTAAAGCTGTGTTTTATATTTTCTGTCTGCCTTAAATAAGAATTAATAAAATGGGATTGTGCGTTGGAACTTTGGTTAAGAGTCTTCTGGAATAAACAGTAAGATGTCATCAGTCATCAGTACTTATTAGACTTTGATAGGCTTATGCATTCCTTTTATTTAGCAGTATATCCCATCATGTGGGTGCTACATCGCACCCTGTGGCTGTATTGTAGGTGAATAATGAGGGTGTAAATCTAAACGCTGGGTTGGAAAGCAATCGTGGGCACACCTTTAATATTCATCTGAAATTTCAGTTTGGCGGAAACTTTCATAAAATTGACAAGAGAGACATATTAACACAGCCTTTCCCAGTAAGAGAGGGAAAAAAAGAGGGCTGAACAATGCCCAAATACACACACATGCACAGAGAATGAGACAGGAAGACAAACAGTTTCCCCAATGAGCGTGCAACATTAATGCAATTTAGAGATGAGTAACAGCGAGAAACAGACAGCATATTATCAACTAATGGCTTTGGTTTTGCAATCCATCTCGCAGTGAATGTGCATGCTGATATAAATAACATTACTAACCGCGCTTGGAAAAAGAAACGTCTCCACTGCAAAGAAATGATCGTGAAACATCAAATAAAAGAACAGGGCTTTTTTTTTTTTTTAAATGAAATGAAATGAAGAGTCAAGGTTGTGCCATAATGTTTCTATTAGGCCAAGAAAAATGTCAAAGGTGGACAGCTTGTGGTTAAACTCACACTGGTTTTAAAAAGCAGCTGCCTTGTGTGTGATGTGGCTTGAGACATCTAACATCAAAACAGCATAATAAGGTTTGTCTGTGAGTGTATATATCTTGACACCAGTCAAATCTATCAGTCAACAGTATAGATCCCCTGAGTTTTCCAGAGTGATGGGTTTTATTGCTGTCTCGCTGTTGTTGCAGTGATGATCTAATAGTTTGTTGTTATTATTAAGTGTAAAAAAAGCTGCAGTTAAAGCTTTGTCATTGTCCTTAAATCCCTCCTTTGTTGGATATTATTAGATTCTTTTTTATAATTATACATCTTCACATTAGGTTCAGTTTTTTTATATTGACAGATTCAAATATTCATTTTGGAACTTTCCTTAGGGGCACACTGTAAAAAGAAAATTGTTTCTCTGTAGGTAGATTTTCTTCTTGGCAGTAGTGTAAAATTGTGCAGCATGTATTTTAGTTTTCTCTCACTCAGGGATCCAGCAATCAGCAGTATTCATTGTAGTGCACTAGACTGCTAGACTTGAAAAGCAAAAGGTAAAAATGCAGAGTTGCATATTAACAAGAAGGAATGAGATGTATGTTTTGCAGGCTGACTTCAAGCCTGCAGCAGTAAGCATCCCTGAAAATGAGTATCTGAGTGTCTCTGGGTTATTATTGTGCCTGTCCTCCCAGGATTGGAGATGGTGGTAGGAGCTGCTCAGAGGTATGAAGAAACTAACAGGATTAACAACTCTATCCCCCATGCACGCACTTTGGTTCATGTAAGTGCATATATGTGGTCATTTATGCAGAAATGTTGTTTTATTAATGGAAACATTTTTCTGGGCCTTTTAGCTGAAAAAGAAACAAAAAATCATGTGGTTTTTCTTTCCCCATCTTCACCAGATTCCTCTCAGCTTTGTTCTGTTTTGCTTTACTTTTGGAAAACAAATTGATTTACACACTCTTGATAACACAGTCGGTTGGGGTAGTAAATAACTGGAGTACAATCTTGCCATTATCTCAGGAAGCTCCAACAGCTTTTGTATGTGTTCATATTTCTAGACATGGAAGTCATTATTATTTTGTCCATGTTCGTCTTGGAAACATTATTTTTGTAAATGGTTTTCCAGCACATGTATAGCAGGCCTATTCTTGGTTTTCATTACATGGATGTAATCAACTATAGACACATGTAATGGACCCCAGCGAAAAACCTAGTAGACACTGATGAGCTGGGGCATCACAGAGAAAACATACCAGTGAGGTGCACAGTCCTCGTGGTAAACTCCATTCCAAACAACATATTTAGATTGTTACTGAGACGTGTCTCAAAACTGTCTGTTGTTTTTATTATTTTCTGTTACTATCAAGTAAGAAGGGTTATGGGACAGCTGTGCAAAGAAACATCTTGCACTGCTAACAAGAGATGGGCAGTAACGCATTACTTGTAATCGGATTACAGTAACGCGTTACTTGTTACTCTGATCAAGTAACGAGTAAAGTAAGGGATTACTATTGCAAAAATTATATTACCGTTACTTTCCCGTAGGAACACTGCGTTACTAAAACCTTGAGTTTTTTTGCGAGAATGTCTCATGACAATGACATAAGCGAGTGCGACGTTCGTGACAACAGCTGTCTGCAGATCAACAATGGATAGTATAAGGAGTGCAGGAGAGAGTATGAGCGTGCAGCGTTTAAAGCGTGGAAGTACTGACCTTACTTTAAGTTTGATTCCATAAAAAGTGACAAAAACATTAGTGTCCGTTGTGCGTGGGAAGAAAACTTCCAAGCAAGCACCGAGTGCGCTACCACGTAATGGGAAATTCACAGAGAAACTCGCGGATTCTTCAACTGACCGCTGCGGCACACCTGCACCAGGGTAAACCTCCGCCTACCCTACTCCTGCTTTGCAGGTGAAAATAGAGAACAGGACCGCTGAGTCTTTTACTTTATTTATTTTCTGCTGTGTTTTACTTGCATCTATTTGAAAGAGTGAGTGTAAACACAAAAAATATTTTATTTTATGTGCTGGAATGTGCAGAAAATAGGTTTAAATGTTAAACAAATTTCTTCCAGTCAGAGAATGTTGCATATAATTACATTTTTGCTTGATGCATAAAGTTAAAAGGTTAAAACTAATAAAACAAGTTTTAAAAAGAGACTTTTCCATTTGATTACATTTTCTATGATGGATTATGCAGAAAAAGTGGAACTGGGCTGAAAGATCTATCACTTTATCACCTATTCAGGTTGTAAATCGTGTTTTTAAAAAGTAAGTAAGTAATTAATTACTTTTGAAAATAAGTAATCGGGAAAGTAACAGGATTACTGCTGCTAACCATAAACCCTGCTGCCTGACCACATTACTGCTTCACAAACCACAGTGACATTCTGTATCATTTCTTTTTAATTCTTTTGTAATGTTTTAACCCATTTTGATCGTACTATAAATGAGTGAAATGCCTCAGTTGCAGTCTAGACTCTGCATGTTGGTTAAACAACCCCGAGGGCTTAACCAGGTTGGCATTGCTCTAAATGGGGGAAAGACTGGTGAGTTGGCTGCTGTCATGTCTGCTAATAAAGACATCACATCCAGTGGGCACGCATGCTCACGTCCTTGGTTGGCATGACAAATAATACCATTAACCCTGCCTCCCAAAGCAGCCATTTTGATTGATGGCAAGCAAAAGTGAGTGGTGCATGTGTGTATTTGTGTGTAGAATAAACCAGTGCTGGTATTTATTGTTGACCATTCTGTTTTGTTTTTTTTATGAAGCTGGTCAGCATTTCAATTAAAAGCTGAAATGCTGGATGGGCTGATTATCTAGCCGAAACCCCGATCAGATCTTTGTATGATATTCCACAGATTTACCGAGCAGCTTTACTGCAGGCACATGGGGTGCCAGTGATTTATCACCAGGTGGCAGTATTTATGTACAGAATAACTGGGAGCTGCATTGGTTCTGAATTCCTGCACTGTAGACCCCTTTTGCTTGGCAAGGGTATGGTGTATTATTTTGCACATTGCTCACAAGAAATTAAAAATCTAATTTCTGAGGATGAAATACTCCAATGTCTCATAATTAAAAAATGGAGGACATTTAAAGTGAATAAAAATTTAATGGCTCATCCATAATTTAGAGAAACAGATGGGCATTCTGGCACATGGGATTGGCTGCATGTGAAATGCTGTCACTTTTCAGGGGGTGCCGTGTGCTTTGTATGATTTGTATGATTATCGAGTGATTAGGTCATTTTGTTTTGTTTACTCTGAACACATCCCCTCTTGCAGGGCCTTTTGAATGTGAAAGTTGAATGTTAGAGTTTCTGAAGGTCACATAAGAACTGTTGAAGTCGATGCACAATCACAGCTGGTCAGATGTATACAGATATGAGAGCAACAGTGCTCTTTTTTGTCTTTTCGTCTTGATTTCCCTGACCGTTCTCAGGTTCATATTAGCTTAAATTTTCTTATTATCTTATTAAGTCATCGAAAAACACTCTCACTTATAGAAATAAGGATTGCAAATACACAGTTTATCTCATGTATTACTTGTCGCCAGTTCTAAGCCGGTAGTTGCGCATACATTTTATTGTTGTATTTACAAGTAGAATTAGGGAATCATGCTCACTTCCAGATCCTTTTGTGTGCACCAGCAAAACTGTCATGAAAAGGACTGCCAATTAACATCTCCTGAATTTCACTCCCATCATCTCCAACCACCCCCCCTCCCATCCTCCTCGACTGCCCTTCACTCTGTGGATGACCCAGGATCACTGAACAGAACTGAATGTCTGACTGTTTTAATAAAGGAAATTGCAGTCAGAACACTCTGGACCCAAATCAGATTTGAGTGATGATGATTTGAGTTACGGCGGAGCATGCTGAGGACTCTTTGTGTTCCGTGCTGCATGTATGTGTGCGTGGACACTCGCTCCCACACACATGGAAACGTATGTGTGATTTCAGGGGCTGATTGCATTAGGTGCTACAAGTTAGTCCCTGTGGAGGAGCCACATGCTCGTTGTACCCCAGCTGTAGCTGAGATCTAATATTCCTCCACCAGCACCATTATGCCCTTGATGGGCCAAACCCAATCTTCTGCTCTTTGTGTCTGCCTGGCAGGGTGGAGGACAGAGTGAAAAATTGTGTGAGGAGGCACACTGTATGCAATATTAAATTGCAATGTAGACTTACAAGACTGACTTTAAGGCAACTCCACCTGAAGAGCCTTTGGTTCTTTTTACTGACATTTAGCTTTGTGGGAAAGAAGAGAAGTCAAACACCAGTCTGAAGAGTGACACTTTAAATGATTCATCTTCAGTATTGCGTTTTGTCTACTGAGGTAGACAGAAAACCTTTCAGTCTGTCCTTTGTTAATTTTCTCAGTTCAGAGGACAAGGGAGCATCCATTTCTGTTTGTAGCTGATATTTAGTTGATGTTTTTTTTGCCTCTCTCTTTTGGCAGCAGTTGATGCAAAAACATGCTGTAGTGTGAAGCGGTCAGACAGTGGGCACTCTTGTTACCTCTCTTAAAATGGCCACTGTGAAAGCCTCTATTAGACAGCATTCAACTTGTGCTCAATATGCCAAAACAGCAGCCCTGACAAACAGAGAAGCCTCACTCTCCAGTATGTGCACATCAGTTTCAGTCGGCCAATTCACTCTTCATTTTAATATGCCCCACCATGCCAGATGGTCTAAGTGCAAGCTATATTCCCCATTTAGGGTTAATTCTACAGCTGTTGTGTTTGTTTAGCATATAATGAAAATCCTGTCTGTTTTAACAGACACAGGCTTCTCTCATTGCTCTGTATGCTTCTGTTATAGAGAAGAAATTGACCTTTTCGGGCTGTAATCTCACTCCATTGTCTCTGCTGATTACCATTATTGTCATCAATTCATAAGCAGTTAGGATGGTGCCATGTTAGATTGACAGTAGCAAGCGGAGAAGCAATTAACACAAACAGCTGGTTAGAGAAAGAGACAGGGACTGTCATTCACGGGGGACAAAAACAAACACCATCATGGCAAACGCTTTGTCATACTGGAGCAGCTTATACAAGTTCCAAGATTACGTTGCACATTATGGCATGTATATTAAAGTGTATACAACTTGTGCGATGAAATTTGGTCTTTGTGTATTCATACTTGAAAAGAAAATCCGCACCAGTATTTCAAAATCTGTATTGTAACGGGCAGAATGACTGGATATTTTCAGTACTGAGACAGCATCTTGGCTGCAGCTTAAATTTAGCCATATTGTGTTTTATTTATATAAGAAGAAAACACCCTAAGTGTTCTGAGCAGGTTTGGTGTATGGGAAGCAAATGTGATGTAGTTATTGTTTATCATAGAGTTAACACAGAGGTATACACGCACAGCTGTACATGTGTGTTTCTTCAACAGCAAAGTCAGACTATCCCAGTGTGGGATGGCTGATTGTATGCACAGCTTGTTTTTATGGCTGTGCCATTTTAGATCCAACACTTAACTTTCCCTTTTTAATTTTCGCTGGTCATTTATGTGAGAATTTTTAAATAGGTCTTTATTCACTGACGTGACACAGGCTATTATACTCTATATGAAATATTTAATGGAAATGCTACAGAATAAAACACTGATTCATTTCAATCATGAGTGGTGGGGTGGTGGGCAGTTGAATAATTCCCCCTAATAGTAACTTTGTTGCCATGGTAACACTTCATTCTGGCAGTACGTCAAAGGCTATTGAAGAGAAATTAAGCAACCCATTTGCCACATGTTGCCTCTTTTGCCATATGTGCTCATTTCTGACACCAGATTTATGTGCTCATATGAGCAGCAGTTAAGATACTATCGTTTTTTTATTTTATTTTGAGGTGCAGATTCATTTCATCAGTGACCTGCTTGTTTACCAACATCTGCTTAATTAACCTCCTGCCTTGGCTGCAGACTAGTGAGTGCCATCTCCCAGTCCAGGACAGCTGCCAACTGGCCGGCAGGTGACTGCATAAACCAATGGACCCAGGACAAGATTGATCACTCCAATAACACCTCCGGATTCAAATGTGGGAGATGATTGCTGTAGTGATTGGATGCCTCTGATAAACAGCAGGCTTTTTTGGGAGCTCTCCTCCTGGGTCGTTTAGAGTCTTCTGGGTCCAACATGGCAGCTCTGTGTCCAGATGTTTGATAAGTGAATGCCCTTCATTAGGAAGTTTTTGAACTTTACTTGTTTGCTTTTGCGGCATTTCTATTGTATGTAGGCTTTTTTGTGTTTTGTTCTTTTTTTTGCATCAGATATTTGCAGATATCAATATCTTGCTGTACACTGTCTTAATGCATTTCATGGATGACACTCCTAGGTAACGTTATGGTATTAGATATAATGAGAAATCGCCTATTGCTTCTAATCATAGTATATTAAAAAGAGCAGAATAATTATTGAGAAATGATCACTCTCAGTATTCACTTCATGTGCAGAAATTCTATAAAAATGATTTAAGTCCCCCTCAGATGTTTTGATCGTTGCTTTAGGACATAGATGTACTCGTACTGATTATAAGAGAAAAGGCAACGAGAACAAAAAGTGGGAAGTAACCTTTGAAGATGATCTTCTTTGTCACCTCTCTTTGCTACCGGCGGTGTCTCTATTGAGGCAAAAACTAATTTCATTAAGATGTGGGGGATGGTTTGTGTTTGCCTCACAGTTGAGCCCACATTATATCATTAAAGACTTCATCAGTGTTTCAGATGAAGGAAAAGAACGATCAATACATAGTTCTGAAACAGTGTACCTTGCTGCCCGAAATCAAATCCTACGTACATGATTCAGCCACGAAATCACAGCGAGTGGGGACCTCACCAATTCAAGGTGTTGGTGTGGGCAGTAAAAGTAGTGAGAGGCTCTGCTTTCTTTAATCTACTTTTTGCCTCTCGTGCTTCTATCATTGTGCTTCCAGCACTCTGCTGAGCAGCACGAGGTAGATTGGAAGGGGAAAGCACTCAGAACATGACTTTATCTCTTTTCACCAGCTGCTCTCTGCTCCCATCTATAGAGGGAGCAGGGGAGGAGGGTGAAATGCAGTCTTGTGCTGCTGCTTGCAGGGCTAACTCTAAAAAACGACAATGATCGCAAACCAGTCATGGCTTACCTATTCTGTGTGTCGCACTTCCTGTTTTTTTATGTTACTCTGGGACACTGATCTTACTGTACGCACAAAACGGCTCCAAGTGGGAATAACAATTATAGAAGTTATGTTAGTTAAGTTAGTTAGGTTAATTTGCAGGGTTGGGACATTTATGTAATGAAAACGTTGAGCTGCTACAACAAATTAAAGGGTGATCAATGGTGGAGTTCATATGTAGACACCAACAAATAAAGCCTTCTAATGCACAATTTCATGTCAGTTAAACTTTAAATACTTTAATTACTCTGCTTAAATTTAAATTAAAACTCATATCTTTAAAATAAAAATGTATATTTAATGTTACTGTGGCCTTGTGGTAATTCGTGCATGTGTGTGTAAATGACTATAAGCCTGCAGACTGGCACGGGGGAGGGAATGGTGCCCTCTGCTACTCCTAGTCAACACGTTAATTAAAGAATTATTAGCAGTGTTCCACATGTAGCCAGACATGGGTGATTAAAATGAAGAGAAAAAAAACTATGTTCAGCCTTTTTTGTTCTAATCTATGAAGCCAAGTCTCTGATATATAATTAAAGCCGTGGTATCATTTAGATTAGAATTATGCTGACATTAAAACATCTCATTTAAATACTGCCACTGTCAGAGCCAAGTTTAGTTTAATCAAAATGTACTTTGCTCAGTCTGACCTGTAATATTGCCACACACGGGATAAAGATGGTAAACTCATGACAGATCAACCTAGCTACGCATGCTTTAGATAAGAGAACTGTGCTGACTGGAATAAAATAAGCAATGGCTACATTCTTTTCATGTTATTTGATAATGCGACCCTGAATTGGATAAGCGGTTAAGAAAATGGAAAGATGGATGGACGGACATTAAAAGCAAAGCTAACCTTTACTTTCATGCATTTTAGGCCAGACGGCACCCTTCAGCAAGCCTGATTTTTACCCACAGGCCATAAATCGAGGATTACTATACTGTAAGTGAGGCAGATTGTGTTTCGCTAAAGATTCTTTTTCACTTAAAATATGATCAGTGTTACAAGCAAATACAAGCATAAAGTGTTGAGCATTTTAAAGTTGGGTATTTGTTTGAATGTTTTAGCTTAAAGGCTGATGATCGATATATTTTTGGATCCTTTTTTTCATTCACGGTTAAGAGGAAGAGACTCAGCAGAAATGGGATTGAGTGTTATTAGTGCTTTAACATCACAGGATTTGCTACTTAAAGTAAATGTGGGATTAGTGCAGAGAATTGTCAGTAGCTTGCAGAGATTTTCAGGAATACAAATATTTAAAACAACAACATGTTGTCTGTGTTTATTTCACACGTGTGTGACTGCAGATTTATAAGCTTGAAGATTGTTTGGACGTGGGTATTTTTCTTGTGCATGATCAAGCATCCTCGGTTTTGAAGTTATGATGGGGCAGCCTTTCTGTCGTGGTTGCATGGTCATGGCAGAGCACCAGTCACTTCTCCTCTCTCACACCAGCTACTGTCACACTCTGACTGATTTGCTTTATACCCTTGACTGCTCATAGATCTCTTCGGGCTTTTCACCTCTCTTATGTATTACCAAATTGACATCTCTGAATATGAAGAGGATAAAAGTACATGGCTCATTGTTTTAAGAAGAAGCCATCAATGTTCCGAGCAGTTTAATAAGTCCAGAACTTCATAGCGATCAAACGACAACCTATTTACATATCCAGCAGACAGGAAGTGCTGGATATGTCTCTCAGGAGGTAAAGCAGGTCGTCTAGTAGGGGTCAGTCGTTTGATCCTCATCCCTTCAGTGCACATGTTGGAGTGTCTTTGGCCAAAAACCAATTTGGGCTGAACCCCAGATCCTCATGAATGAATCCATTGTGTCTGTTAAAATTGTATGAAAGGAAAAACATGGATTATAGCTTAAAAGAGCGTATAGTGCTCATGTTAAGGCAGAAAAGTGGTATATAAATATCAGTACAGTTATGATTGGCTTTGGGTTTTCACCGATTTGGAAGTAGACTTTAAGAGAGGATGTTTCTTGCTTGGAAAAAGTTGATGATTGTGGAAAAAATGTCAAAATAAAGTCTTAATGAACGTTACTTTTTAATGTATTGAATATGATATCATATTTAATACATAAAAAAGTATCAAGTAAAACTTTCACTACAGACTAGAGTTAGGTAATATGGCCAAAGATGTTCATATTAATGAATAGGGTATAATTCCTCTCTTAATGGATTCGCTTCATCTCTTGCAACAGATATCTGTTTTTCAGAGTTAGAAATCTCCCCCCCAAAAAATCTGTTGTGTGACTATTCTGCACAACAGTTTCCTTATTTTTTGTGCTAATGTGTGACTTTCCCCTACGTCTCTTAGCTCTCACTTTTCATCATGTTTTCTTTTCTTTCCTGTTCCAAATAACAGTTATCCAGTGGCAAAAGGTGATTGTACATCAATATGTCAGATTCATATTTAAAAAAAAGAGTAGCTAATAAGCTCATTTTTTCTAGGCTTCATTCATTTTGTTTATTTATTTGTTCTGTGTGCTTGTACATTTTGTCATCCGGCAATGCTGTGAAGATTCTTTTGAATCTCGGTGACAATATAAGTTGCGCCCGTGATCGTAATAATAATAGTAGATAGCGCACAGAGAAGCAGGATGAGATCGCTTTACCATTCAGTTTTCAATGAATCACATAAACTCCAGTCCATTTTCCATAAAGACAGGAACAAAAAGCTAATATAGATATATTTCTTAATATTGTCAGAGACGCTTTGGGGATTTGGTGAGAATAAGAAGGTTTTATTGGTATAACACAACTTGAGCTGGAGTGCTATAGGTTATTTAAACAAACCCCCTTCAACCAAACACAGCTCCGTTTCTGTTTACCAGCATTAATGCTGTGTTATTTAGTGCCACGGGCCCGTAGGGAACAGGGTTCGTCTACAGGGTGAATATGCATCTGGGACTGACACCTGAGACACACCAGCTTATTCTTCAGCCCATCCTTATTCTTCATTAGAAATGCAGTGGATGACACATATTGACTACATTGTTTCAGAAACAGCCACTAGAATCAAGACATTAATGTTTATGTAGCTTAGTAGAAGTGTGTGTGGTAATTAAGATATGTTGTTGCATATTGTAGTTAAAAACGAAGGTACAGTAAGACTGATGATGTTATCGTTAGGAAGGGGAAGCTGGAAGAGTGTTTTATCTTACAGTATTTAGATTTAAGAGTATTTCCTTCATGCTAGTGTAATCCAGTGTATTGTGAAGCATAGAATTGCAGATGCCATGCTTTTGAGCTTCCTCAGGCTTCTTTGTGTGCAATATAATGAAGGCATTGAGCGCTTTATGAAATCCATTTCCCTCTAGATCAATCTGGCCTAATGTCATCTGTCTCATTCACATCTAACTGCCAAGGACTGTATTAATAATTGCATCGGCTGTATTGATTTCTATTGACTGTCAGAGCAGCCTGTGTGAAACACTGTAGACTTCAAGCTCCCTGACCCTAAATCAAGTGACATCTCATTAGAAAAGACAGTGGCTTTTAAACAGATCTTTTTCCAGCTATAAAAATGGAAATGGGGCCGGGCCACTAACATAAAAGAGGATTGTTTCTTCATTCTTTGCTTATAAGTCATCTCCTGAATGAGTCAATACATCCTCTGAGGCTGACAAAAGCCACCTTGTTCTGTTTTTGTTATTATTATCAAAAAATAAACATTCCCACTGGCAACTTTATTAGGAACATTTGCCTTCTATTTTATAATCACTTTCAGGGTTAGATTTAGGAAACAGCTTTGTTTGCCCCAAGTTTTGACAATAAACATGCATTTTTCATATATTTTTGGATACATTTTTACTTGGAATCAAGTAATTTTTTAAGATGTATTTAACTGTTTTATGTAGACTTGCTGCAGAAATTAGAAACTCTAAGAAACATAAATAGCTGAGTGAAATACACACTATAATGTCTGACATTATTTGAAGTCATCATTTGAGATTGATGTTGTTTGAAGTGCAGTTGGGGGTTAATTGGATAACAATTAGAATCACTCTTGCAGTTAATAGTAACATTACAGTCATGCTAATGCACATAGCACACTCATTGCTGAGGTTCAACTAATAGAAATTTAGCAAAATTTTGTTTGCAGTGCAAGCCTTCCGAACATTAAGAAATTGTATATGTATTTCTTTAGGTAAACACAGAAAAATAAACATAGAGTATAAACACAGGAAATAATTACCTGAATTTTTTTTTTAAAATTGTTAACTCTCATGGCACAGTGGTGCAGCAGAACGGTCCATGGATTTGAATCTCCTGGTTGGGTGGAGCCCAGGACTTTGCCTGGATATCGAGCCTCCTCCCAGAGTCCAAAGACATGCATGTAATGTCTAAGTTGGCCATAAGTGTGAATGTGAGCATGAATATTGTCTCTCTGCTACCTGTCCAGGTTGTACTCTACTCAAACAGGCTCTAGCCCTCCCTTGATAAGTGGAAGAGGATGGATGGATAGATGGAAAAAGTATAGTAAACAGAAAGAAAAAGGGTTTTTGGGCGGGACCACACTTGAGTTTCAAAAGCAGGCATTGCTTTGATTATACTGGTGTATAGTATTCATAGTATTTAGCAGGAATGATGTTCTAAACATGTAAATCTTTGCTGTCTCAGCTGTTTCTGTCTCTCCATGTAATCCCACACCGACTCTACAGTCTTGAGACTGGCGTTCTTTGAGATGTATCTGTTTTTTAACTCCTTATTCTTCTGAGAAGACTTCTTCTGGCAAGTCTCATGGCATATTTGAGATCACAGGCTTGAACTGATTAATTAATTTGTACTAAGCTCACTGATGATGTTGCATCTAAGCATGTTTGTTGTTTAGAATTTCTGGGCCATCACTGTACTATGCAGAGGCTAATTGTTCATTTTCACACACCGATTTGTTTATATTTATGAGGAGTCTGAGGGTTATTGCTCGGTTGGACCTAAAGTTTAGGGCCATTGTTAGTTTATATTGGTCCTTTAATTGTTGCTGAGCATTTCCAGCATAATCACTGACATTCATATCTTTCTTTGTTTTTTCTTTTTTTTTTTCCTGCCTCAATGGATCTCATCCAAAATAGGTAAGTTCAAAAATACATTTGCCACATTGCATTGCCAAAGCTTCAGTTTGTTTTGTTTATGTTTTGTAATCTAATGAGATTCTACGGTTTCATGCAGGCTAGTCTCCATTTTCTAAGCACTGTAAAAATAAACCAAAATAGCTTCAGCTTGTGTGTTCAGCTTTATACCATCTTTGTTGTCATGCATTCTCTAGAGTATTGTTAGCAAGCTAAAATAATCAGAGCAATTAAGAATTTTAGACTTGTGTAATTAGAAAAAATAGTCTAACGCAAGTTCCTCTTTCTTGTCTTAGTGCAAGCAGTCAGGAACATCAGTACACACACAACACATTTAATAATTAAACACAATTTCTGTTTCAGTCTGTGTATAACAGATAAATTAAAACTCTCTACATGTCAGAGTGATTGACAGAATAGGTGTTGACTTGTCAGGATTACCAGTTGGAACAATTATTCATTTTGTACAGTGCTGCCCAGGCCAGTATAGAGGAAAATCTGTTCCTGGTGTTAAATTAGTGTTTTATGATTCAGTGTGGTTCTCCCATGGCTGAGCTGCATTCAGTAATGAGTTAGTAATGAAATTTGGGTTGGTGGGTGCTGGGTAATGTGGCTAAGCAATGCGCTGGAGTCCATGGTGTATGCTCACTTGCTTGTTGGGCCCTGGGCTCTTATGAAACCCCCACAGGTTTTAATATTAGAGCAGAGGCCAGCTCTGTGTAGTTGGACTAACGTGACCTTATTGCCTTCTGATAAAGAATATTGACAAAGACAGGCATTTTCCACATCTCACCGAGGATACACACGAGGAGTGATTAATGAATAACGAGATAAATAACCCATATAATGTCCAAAATAATTCTCTCTGATTTAACATTATGTCCGTTCGGTCTTCTAGCTACCCTTTCTATCACTTCTCCTCGCTTACTTTCCAATCTTTTCCATCAGACCATTCTGCTGAAAGCAGCAAAATGGGAGCCCTCGTTTTCAACTTTAATAGTCATTAGATTTGTGACAGAGTGACAGCTTCATGAATCCACAGCGCTCCTTTATTGTGTTAGTATGCTCAACCTTGTAAATTCCTTTGTGAGTCTTTGTAAATTTAAAGCATCAATTACATTGTGTAGTGACGATCTGTGATAAATCCATGTGGTGAAAGTGGCGCTGTGAGCTCAGAAGGAGATCACTGTTGTTGCATATATCCTCCAGCTGCCATGCATCCCAAAACAAATCTTACTCTGCTGTCAGTATGTAAATGCATTTGTATTCATGTCACTACTTCCGTGACTGATTAACTATAAAATTTAAATAACTACCTTTGCATAGATTATTCACAGCACAATTTAAAAGTAGTCTTGTATAAAGTTGCATCAAGCCTGAAGTTATTGCATGTGTTTAGTGAACAATACGTTCTCACTCTGTTACCTGTAATTAATGTAATTACCTTGTTGCAGTTTTCAATTTGTTTTGTTGTTGTTGTTTGTTTTTTTTTTTTGTTTTTTTGCTTTGTTGTGTATAAAATTTATTTTGAGAATAAGAAGCTGTTTTTGTCAAAGTCAAGCCAATGTAGGTACTGTTCTCTCTGCAGTCCTTTGCTTAAATTTAAGCCTCTTTCCTGCATTGCCCGAGTCAGTATAGGTACAGTACTGTTTCCAAATTCCACCTAATCCACTGTGGATTTTTACCTGCCTTCCTAGCTTGCTACAGCAGTGACGGTAACACTAGACATATATATACAGCCCAGGGCCAAATAAAGAGCACCTCTACCTAAGGGAAGCACAGCAGAGAAAAGAAAGCAGAGAGCAGAGCGTGGCTGACCTAAGGATCACGCACTGGTTTGGCCCTGTGGGGTTTAGATCATAGCCAATTGTAGTGGCCCCACTGCCCTGGCCTCACATGCAGCATTTCCTGAGCAGGGCCATTCACAACCTTTCTACAATACGGGCACTGCTTATATAAAGTATTAAAGAAGTATTAGACCCTGACTCTTCTTGGAATAAACCTGGTGATATTAATGTGAAAATATATATTTATCACATCATTAGAGTCTAATTTATTTTACTATAGTGTTTCAAAAGGTGTAGCTTAGTTAATGTTTTATTGCATGACACTGTCAGGGCCCAGGCAACTCTGTGCTCCAGCCGTGTTTGGTGCACCTCATTTAAATGGAAATTGTACAGTTATAACTCCCGTGTAACTCTACCGCTGTGATGAGAAAATTGAGACTTTTTTTTTGTGTCAAACATGCATTTTTGGTTAGGCAATTACTGATTTAGAGTTTCTTCCTTTTTTCCACAGGAGGGGAAACTGCTTAAGGTGTGGTTTGCCTCTAAATGCACTATAGCAAAGATAATGGCAACTATCAAGCTATCAAGCTTTTTATTACATGGGGCTCACACACAGGGAGCCCATAAGACTGAGTTCTAGTAATCTTCTTTCCTGCGTGACTCCAACCCTTAACTGGGTTTGGCAAGGCCTGCTGGCACAATAGCCTCAACACTTATCATAACCACCTGCCATTTACCTGCAAACACAATTCCATTCTCTGACTAGGTAATTACTCTGTTTGCTTCCACATTGTTGTGCCTCCACCATGCTGATAGTCATGTCTGAAACTGACAGCCACTGCTGGTTCTCCAAAGCCTCTGCAGCAATGTGCCGTATGTGCCTAGCCAGCATTGTTTATCTTTTCGTTGAACGTAAAGCACCCTAAAGAGACAAGCATGCATCACATCTTGTTTTTAAACTCTTATGCAGCCTTTGCACCTCTTTTCGTTTTATTGCTTTTTCTGTAAATCGAGTCAATGAGGCAGAGGGGGTGTGAAGATCTGTGAGCGAACATTTATCCCTTGCAGCACAGTACAATTGACTCAGTGGATAGAGATGGAGTCAGAAGTAATATGAAGGACTTCACAACCTGTCTTTGACCTGGCAGGACAACAGCTGCAAGATGTTGATTTGCACAAATACAAGTCCTCTACACTGGCTGGGATTAGCGGTGTGGAGAGGCGAGGTCGTACAAAAAGGGCTGGGAGTGGAATGTGGTTTTGAGGGGTAAAAAAGCAGCTGTTTGAGGACTGTAAAAGCTTTCATGATGTAGGCCCTGTGTGCTCGATAATGATGACCTTGCATCCTATTACTCCAGAATGAGGGACTCAAACAGTCATTCCCTACCATTTAGGAGCAGGATTCCAGTGTGTAATGAGAGGCCCCTGGTCTGGAAGACATGGAAACAGCCATGTGAAGCAGGAAGTCACCTTGATTCCAGGTCACACAACAAACACACTGACCTTAACACTCTTAAATCTGATAACTAAATACAGTTTATCCATTAAGTGTGTGAATATGATCCTTGTAAAGAATATTTAAGATTACAAAATCACTGCTGCTCATGTTTTAGGATAATCTTACCTTACCTCTAAACCCTACTAGGTTTAATAAATAAACCTAACAAGTATCCATATATTTAAAGATTTAAAGTAAATCACAGAGCATGGTGTTATCAGGATGACAGCCTGTGTTTGTCATCTCGGAAGGAGGGTGTAGGGATGGGGGATGATAAAATCATTTCAAGGAAGGACAATTGGTCTCTGCTGAATTTTAAAACTCATTTACTGTCTTTTGCCAATTCTTGACAGATGGGAAAGCTGATGTTAAGCTCCCCAAAGACTAAACAAATGAAATGCAGTGAGGTCACTGACGAGTTCCTGTGACTGAATTAACTCAGCCTCTTCATAATTGCTCTAGAATATGTGTTGTGAGTTTCAGGTGATAAACATTGCCTTATTGTGCACGTAGATTTAGCTTAGAGCCTGACCCCCTACAGCTGTAATTCGCATCAGGATTAGATTTTCCCCACATGCTTCTTCCCTGTTTTTATATATTTGAAACTCCATCTAGGTGCAGGCATCATCCACAGTAAGTTCATAATAGAGTTTATTAAAACCCACCATGGTGGGTTTGGTGGAATGGAGGTCATATAAGAGAGTCTAACCTGTGTCATCTATAATTCATTGTCAGAATATGCTCTTCTTAGTGGGATTAAAGTTTAATAACTTGACAGACTCTGTAAATACCTCTTTGTGCAGAGCTAGTGTCTTGCCTGGTGCAGGGACTGGTGCAGGAGCGAGAGCTTGTGCTGAGTAGGGGGCTGGGAGAGATGGGGAGTATCTGCTTTGGAAGAAGAGGTGCAGTAAGCCCAGGTTAAGCCCTAAGAGCCCACCGTCAGCAGGCCGTTCTCGTGCGTAACGACAGGCCCGGCTGAAATGTGTTTCCCTGCAGATAAGGTCCAGTCCAGAATGGGGGCATGGAAGAGATGTGGCCCCTATCTGTTATGGTTCTTATTGTGTGGGCAAGCGATTAGGTTAGGGGAAATGTAATACCTCTGTGAAAGAGTTTTGCAGCATATCTAAATACTGTAGTAACTTTAGGTGAGGTTAGACAGGGTTGAGGACGTGTGTGTGTGTGTACAGTTGTTAAAGTCATAGAGTTGCAATTTTACAGCCTCATCATCACAGCAACATATTTAGCAAAACTGCAGGTTGTGTATAAAACACACAACACATGGCACACATCTTTGTGGAATAAGTACATGCTTTCTTTTATAATATGTCGTGGCTGTTTCTGATTTTACTGTCTCAGGAGAGTTTGGCTTTGCAGCGAGAGCCTTGATTGCCTTTGGCTGGCTCTATTATTAGTAGATAAGTCTTGTTTATAGCTACATACAGGCTTTGGACTAGGTGGGGTCACAGAAAGCAAAGGAAAAGAAACAAAGTCTATTTGGCTATCACTCAGTTCTTGTTAAAAATTACAGCTCTGGCTCAGCACATAACGCACTTTTCCTAGAGTGCAGTACTGCTTAAGTATCTGTAACTGATCTGTTATATTCCTGCATTTCATAGCACTGCTTCAGTGCAGTGACTTTTCTCATGTATCGAGTTAAGTAGTGTATGTTTTTGATCAGACTTTTGTAAATTAAAGTGCCTGAACGCTAACTGGCATTCATGCTAACTGCTTCTTCACGCCTACAAATAATTTCTTATAGTATGTGCACAGACTTAGCCTTCACTGAATCTGTTTGGCACCAGACCAAGCAATTAACCTCCCTAAATGGCAGTATGGATTGTTTGAAATCCTTTTTGTCACATTTAGACCCCCTGTGGTTTCTATCAAGGAACAACGGGGTAAGGGGTGAAGTCTGAGTGTATTGTGTGTGTGTGTTTGTGTGTGTATTTTTGCATGCTATTATTGAACTGAAAGTGTAAGGCATAGTCTCAGAGCTATTCCCTAGTAATTCCATTTTCTCTTTAATATAGCTTGAACTCTCGTTAAAGCTATGGATATGTACGTATATTTCTGCCATTTCCCCCCTCAGTGGCCCCTCTCTCAGGTTTATGGAGCACATTACAGTCTAATTGCTTTGATTTGGATCCCTCTTGTAAAATCAAACCCGCTGTAGTGCATTTCAGACCGTCTTCTTACTTTAAAGAAGAACCATCTGTCCCTTGCAAATGCCCTGTTTGCTGTGGTGGCAAATAGGTGAGCAGGAGGAAGTGCTTCCCTTCAGACTCATCTCACTGATACATACGAGTCTGCAATTTTTTGTAATGGATGAGTTAAAAAAAAAAAAAGCTTTTCTTTTTCCCCAAATTTCACCTCCATCCTGTTTTTGTGTATTTTGTGTGAGTATTGCAAATATGTGCGTTTTTCTGAGTGTGTGTGTACATGCGTGCACACAGTGGTGGTCTTGTGATTTAACCACATAAAACAACCTGTATTCTTGGCCTCGAGGGGGCTGTCCTTTGACACTGAATAAATTAAACAGTGGAGGAGATGGTTTTGTGTGCTCCGTTGGGCAAGTGTTACAATGGTCAGGTAATGCTAGTGTAATGCATTTCCACCACACCTCTTTTACAGGTCTGAGTATATGGCCAACAGCAACACTGCAGCATTGTCTCTAACTGTTGTCTTGTGACTTGGCTTGTGTGGAGAATTTACCAGCAGAGTGCTGAGGGAAAACACAACATTTAAGTGAAAATGTCTCAGCCTATTAATATATTTTCAGCTGAAAAAACCTGTCTATATACCTATATATATATATATTGCGTACAAAAAAAATCGAATCTTAAATTTAAATCAAAGGTTAGGTAAAATAATTTCAAATTAACCTAGTTTTGTCCTTTAAAATTGATTTCAGGAGAGTAACTGATATATTTTGATAAGACTGACACTGCAGACACTCATGTATGAGCAGATAATAATCTTTTTTTATTTTTAGATTAAAATACCTTATTGATTTAAAGAGTGCTTTTGTCTGTATTACAAACTTAAAAGAAGCAAAAGCCCACATAAAGGTGGTTAAAAGTATTAAAGTAAATAGTATTAAAAAAGTATGTAATTATGTATGATACATTCACCAAAGGGTATGAATGTTTCATGGACGTTATGGCAGTTAACAATCACAAGACATTAGAATTGCACCACTTTTTCTAAGGTCTGTGACCCTACCTGTTGTACAGCAATATGAACACGCACAAATTAAAAATGCATTGAATATTGATTTCACTGTATTGATTCATTTGCCTTGTCTACACAGATCTTAGCCTTTCCTCGTAGGGAAATACTGAGTCTTACCTTTGTTTTTGAGGTTGATCAAGTGGGATTGCTTTGTCAAAACATGTGGCTGGCTATTTGTCTTCATTCAGTGAACAATTGCAGTGTTACCATGGGGCTTCCTGTCTCTATTGTTTCCTTCAGTTTTATTCATTTTTCTCATCTACAGTCATTTTTTTACTCAGTGTAGAGACTTTGTGCAGGTATACAAACCCCAGAATGCTTTGAAAAACCTGATTACATACTCTTGCAGGGATAATAAAAAAGAGTAATTCCTTCTGATTGTTCAATGGCGATCTGTTCCGTAGTATACTTTGTGGACATTACTGTCAGAATCCAGTAGAGGGCATGTTTTGCCAGCTGCTTTAAGTTTCAGATCACTTTGTTTTTTAAATTTACCACACTTTATTCTCTCTAATGCTCTGCTGTTACCAAACAGCTAAAAGGAATACTTTTGAACTCACAAAGCAAACATAATTGGGTTGAAGCATGTTTAAACATTTGGGTTTCAGCATTTTGTCTTTAAAAGGTTTCTTTTTCTGACTTTTTTGCAGATGTTTTTCAGTATTTCTCTGAAAAAGAGAAGGTGGGAAGAGGATTGTCTAAAGAGTTTTAAAGTTTTTTCCCTGGATGTCACTGATCGTAAATCATTTCTGGCGTACCAACATTTAGGTTTAAATGTGAGAAGCATAACAACCACCTTGGCCATCATTCTGCACACATGCACACACTAGATTTATGACTGAAGTCATAGAACCCCTGGGAGAAAAGCTCAACATTTTGTCAACACAGAACAGGAAGAATATATAGCACTCCCAGTCACTGAAAGCTCAATACTTGAGTCTTAGGGAGAGATTTTCAGTGCTGAACTTTCACATCCTCAGAATATATGTGTATCTAGCCTCTTGAATAAGATGTGTTCCTGGTTTCTTTTAGTATTGCTGTGTTGCTTTTTTATAGAAGGGAAATGCCACACAGAGTTCATGGCACTCATTAGAGGAGAATCACTGGCCATTTAAAGGGATATTTGTGTGGGTTGAGACTCTTCCTGCTATTGCAGTAGCTTACAAGTACAGCTCTATCTTTCCTTACAGTATGCTTGGCTTGTGGCAGAAAGAAAAAAAATATTTTATTGCATTTACATTAATAAATTAGTAATATCAGCTACAGCTTCAGAAATGCTTTAACTTTGTTTGTTTTTTTGGTGATTTTCTTTCTTTAACATATTAGCACTAAGAATTTAATTCGTGTTCACATTTCCAAGAAGTATAAAAGTACTATACTTCCTACATCTTGTTCTTTCTTTGTTTCTTTATATGGTGGATAAGTGATGTCTGCACTTAAGTGTAGCCTTACTAAACCTGTTCTGCAGATGCTGAATCATCCTTCAACATACAATAAAGACTGTGGTATACCGATGCCTTTTTTTCACCCTTTTTTCTACACAAAGCTGAAAAGCACTTTGAAAAATAAAAAGGGGGCAGGGCGACTGGCTATGTATTATGTAATCTACTCTATTTTAAGGAATAGACTTAAATTATAGTTGGAGAGAGGATTGTTTAGAATTCTGCAGATGAATAGTAAAGATTTGAAAGCCTGTGGCGTTGACATGATTTCTCAAAGCCAGTGTTCAGGAAAGACAGCATGCTGTGAGGATGGGAGAGGGCAGCAGATGAGGTACACTAATAAAAGATAAAGAAATGCTGCCCAAAATACTGCTTGAATAGGATGTAGTTTGTAATAGAAAAGATGCCCAATTCATATTTTATCTAAATGTAGTTTGTTTAACATGTAGAGAACTCATTCTTTGCATGAACATACTGTGAATAATAGTCTTTCTAATGTGCAGTGCTCGGCTAATAATAATTATAATCATACTAAGAATATCATGAGAAAAAAACACTACAGTCTGTTACAGAATGACACCAGGGATCTCTGGTTATGAGAACCATCAGTCAAATGCTAGATTAGACATCGACATTAAGCCAATAAGCTAAACTGTTTCTTCAATATATTTGACATGCTTCCTCACATAGACTGCAACGACAAACAGGCACCCAACATCAACAACAATACCTCTAACATGCTAACTGCCTCCACTGAACATGTGTATAGGTAGCTAGGAAAACTTCACCTAACAATTGGTGCTCTCCAGCTGTTTGTCACACCTCCAGCACCTATTTTGGCCGATGGGTGGCCCCACTGTTGTGGGAGACCTCCTTCCTAGTGCCACCAGTGACTACATGTCATTGTCATTAACAAAAAAATAAATTAACATTCATAGAATACCCTTCAAATAATTCTCCATTTTGCCTACTAACCAGATGGAGTTGATGACAGTAGCATTATAAACACAGTCTATTGTGCCTACAATCATAGGTCAGGCCAGTGGATGCTGTCAGAATCATTTGATTTGATTTCTCCACTAGCTTTTAACACATTTTAGCCTACACCACTGAGAAAGAAGATGATTGCTATGTAGGCAGCTCTTAGATGCATCAGATGGGAGGATGTGTCAGAGTACCAGAGGGTGGTGCACAGCTTGTGGACTTTAGTGAAGTGAACCATCTGCTGCTTAACATTAGCAAAACACTAAAGCTGTTGATAGACTTCAAGAAATTCAAGATTTCTACTAATTCTTTGTCTACTAGGGAAGAAATCAGAATGGAAAAAGTACAAGAAGAAAAAAGCTCACTTTGACCACAGTCTTAGCCAATGTCAGCTTTTTTTTCCCTGGCCTGTCCTCCAAAGTATTGAACCCTCACTGAAGTGTTGAGTCTGTGGTACCTAGTGTTGGTCTGCTGCATGCTCATTGGTCCTTTATTTGTACATCAGTTCAACTACTCCTTAAAGCAAATATCTAATAAGCTAATAACATGGCAGTAGATCAATACAAGTGTGTAGATATAGTCAAGATGGACTGCTGAAGTTCAATTTAAGCATCAGAATGGGGAAGAAAGGCGATGTAAGTGACTTTGAATGCCGTTCCAAACAGGCTGGTCTGAGTATTACAGCAACCACTAATCTTCTGGGATTTTCACACACAACCTCTAGCTCTAGGCTTTAAAGAAAAGGGTCAGAAAAAAAGAGAAAATATCCAATGAGTGGCAGGTGTCTGGACAAAATTGCCTTGTTGATGCCAGAGTTGTTAGAGGAGAATGGCCAGACTGCTTTGAGCTGAGAGGAAGGGAACAGTAAGTCCAATAACATAAGCTCATTAGAACCAAGGTATGTAGAAGACCATGTCGGAATGCACAACACATAAAACTTTGAGGCAGCATAAGACCACAACTGGTGTCATTCCTGTCAACCAATAAGGGCAAACTGAGGCTGCAGTTTGCACACAGGCTCACTACAATTGGTCAACTTAAAAACAGAGGCTCTGCATGACTACAGTGAGTGTACCATTTACTAATGGGAGCTTCCAGCAACACACCTTGTCATAAATCTCAAATCATCTCAAAAGAGTGTTTCCAGCACTTTGCTAAATCTGTGCCATGAAGAATTAAGGCAGTTCTGAAGGCAAAAGAGGTGTCCAACCCAGCACTCGCAAGGTGTACCTAATGAAGTGTTACGTGAGTGTATATGTAGCAGAAAAGAAAAACATGTCAAAAACTCGTCTCTGTGTTAGACAACTTCTCCCACCTTCTGGGTGGTGTTCTTGCTGGCCGTAGGAGCTCCTTCAGGAAGTTACTAATATTGACAAAATGTTTCATTGAGCATCGCAGGCGGGTTTTCCTTCTTGTGGACAGGTTTTTCAAATTACACACAGTAATTTTCTGTCTTTTATTTTCAGAATTAATTTATATTTTAGTTTTCCTCCACATTCACTTATGG